>NC_090444.1:951915148-952027648 GCF_031143425.1 Pleurodeles waltl
GAGCTGCCAACAGTCATAATACGCCGAGCGGAAAACCGCCACCACTGGCGGTCTTCAGCACGGCGGTACCTCGGCGGTCTTTTTAAAAGACCGCCGAGGTCATAATGACCCCCATAGACTGGGAGACTGAATTGATGTTTCCAAGGGAGGTCGGAATTAGGATACGACTCAGACTGATACAATTTATGATTTTACACTGAATATACTATGACCCACAAAGATTGCACTTGATGGGGAGGACCAGGCATCCAGACTGTAGCAGAGGCTGTGGTGGGGTTGGATTCTTTTTTCATGTTTTATGGGAATGCCCCAAGATTAAGGTGTTCTGGAGCAAGGTGATAGAAGTACTAGCCGGGGTTTTGACCGCGCAGATCCCCCTAGATCCCAAATACATACTACTAGGCATACCCAATGACATAGACGTGCCCTGAAGAAAGCTTTTGTTCTGCGGTCTTGGGTTGATGGTAGCCAAAAGAGTATATAGCCCGACTATGGGGAGCCGAAAGTTGCCCGACAATAGGCGCCTGGAGAAAGGGCATGGATGGGTTCATGATGGGGGGAAAAACAACATATATAAACAGAGGATGCCCGCGGAAATTTCAAAAGATATGGGGGGACTGGATCACATACTACTCCCTAGAGATATAGTTCAGATAAGAATATGGACTCACGGGAGAGACACAAGAGATATTGGGCCACGGGCCGCTCATGGAATGATTACAATGACTGATTGGGAAATGAAAAGAAAAGAACAGATCTATGGGACTGCTCAAAGTGATGATGGGTGCCATAAGGGGAGTTGGGAGAAGGGGAGGTGGGTTTGGGGGTTTTCTTTACTGAGAAATGTGCATGTGTACGTTTTCCCTCAGAGACACTACAGTGTGATTCTTATGTGTAACTCTTTGGAAATGTCATGTCTCGGTTTAAAGGCAAATTAAAAAAAAAAAAAAATACAACATCATTTATGAACCGCTTTCACTTAATGTTTTTGTCTGAAAACCCCATCATTCAGGTATTGCGTCTGCTTATAAGTCTATTAGTCAGGGGACTAGAATTGTCTGTCATGTACGTGCGTGTGTGGTTCCCTTCAGTCTGTGTTTTGGGAGTTCCCATGGTAATGTACATCTTATTTAGTTCTGTAACCTATGCTTGAGGCTTGTGGGACTCCAACTAAGCACCATTTACAGGATGGGGCACGGGGAGATATTAAGTAAATATGAATAAATTGTTGTCAATGAACAAAACAAACAAGAAAGACTCTGTGGTTTGGACCTTTAACCACTGTCATGGGGAGCTCTCTAGTTTCATCGGGCTCTGATTAACCACTTGGTTAGCCCAGGTATGTTCATAGCATGGTTATAGAAGGGTGTGATGTTTTACACAATATCATATTCTATATTCTATGTCTCGGGTGACGTTAGTTTGCTGTGTACAATTTGTATGCAAAATAGGGGTAATCCCTTCTGCCCATTAACTGTCTCTGACCCATGGGCTAATGTTCCTAGTGTCACCTTACACTGCATCTTCCCCATCACTGTTCTAGTCTTCATCCTCCAATTCAGTGTGCTCCGAACCTGTATCATCGTCTGGGTGTTCCCAGCTCTCAATTATCTCCCTCCATAATCCCGCCAAAAGGGTGTCTCCGGAGACCCTGGGAATCCTCCCTGCAAAGTATGTTTTCCTTGGCTTCTGCCCATGTAGTATAATTCTTTGCCCATGTTTCAACTATTGGTCCTATCTGTGATTTCCACGTCAGCGCAATCCTGCACCTGGGTAATGCAGGAGCCAAATCTAGAAACTGAGTGCCTACTCTACACCTTTGGAGTCAAGAAAAAAAGGATAGGTTTCAATCATGAAGAGTAACTTGCGTCTGTAGGAAGCTGGCTCTCTATATAGTGCACTAAAATTAAGTACACGGTGCAGATAGTCCAGTGGATCCCTAATTGTTATTGCAGAAGCAAAAGTAGATAGAACTAATGCTCTTTCTGTGGTAGTGTGGGTGAGCAGTTAGGCTTATCAAGGAATCGTGTTAGGCATGTTTTGTACTCAAAGAGGCCATAAAGGAGACACACACTCAATTAATAAATCAGAGACCATTTTAGAAAAATAACATTTGCTTTTATATATGCTTTGAACCAAAGAACTTCATTATAAGGTAAGCATCCATCTGGAGAGACCTGGGTGGCAGTACAAACACTGCAAGGCCTTTGAAGCTACCTGCATTGGAATGTCTATCCTGCCTGGGAGAGTAGGTAACATCTCTGCCCAGTGCAGGCTTTTGTCTCTGAGCCTCAAGAGCACTCTCTCATTGTGGCGTTCCAGAAATGCATCTGTGGTGGCTGAATCGGTCAGGACCAGTCAGCCAACACACTAGTAGCTGGTTTTCAGGGGGCACTTTTAAGGTGCCCTTTGTGTGCTTTTCTTAATAAATCCATCACTGGAATCCGTGAGGGTTTATTATTCTGAGCTATTTGATAGCAAACATCCCAGGGTTCAAAGAAGCCATCATGTAGCTGGGGAACTGGTAGTGACCAGTGTTCTGCACATGCATTTAAAATAGCTTCCCTCTACACCTACTATTTCAAGGAATTGACAAAGACATAGTAGGGGCATATTTGCTCATGTATATATACCCTCACATGTAATAGAATGCACCCTCCCTTAAAGCTGTAAGGCCTGCTAGAGGGGTGACTTACATATGTTGCATGCAGTGTTAGGGGCCATGGCACACAGGCTGTGTGCCATGTTGTGTTTTCAATTTTGGGAGCACCTTGTCACACAGCTTACAGTGGCAGTCTGCATAAGGTTGGTTCTGGGTCCCTCAGAGTGGCATAAGTTGTGCTGTCCCATGCCCTATGTACCAGGGGTACGATTTACTTGGGACTTATAGGGGGCTGAAGGGCCCAGGTCACTTGGGGATTAAGTGACCAGATGTCTTGTTTTAGGAAAGGAACACTGGCACAGGGGACCTGGTCAGCAGGAACCCAGTGCACTTTTGTCGAACTTGCATTAAAAACCAGGCAAAAAGTGTGTGTGTGTGGGGGGAGAGGGGTACTGCAACCAGAACCCAGCTCCATACAGTGCCTAACTGCTATGTGGAGGCAAAGCTTGACTTCAGTTCAAAATACCTTAAGTAGCGACCATTTACCTATCATATGAGTAAAATCGGTATCAGGAGATTAACACTTTGGGCATTCCTGGGCCTCCCCTCTGTAGAAAACCTGCAGTCTATATGGGGTAAGGTAAGTCCTGTGTAGGATGTTGAATACATGTTTTAATTGTGTATTGCAGGAATTTTCTTGGGTTATGCCAACATTCTGTCCCATTCCCTATCAGGTAGTTCACACCTCACTGTGTCTTCCCACCGAGTCCTAACAGCTGCCAATGATTTCCGTCCCATGCCGTTTAGCGCTCTGTACAACCAAGTCACCTGCTGCCTTTCCGAGCCAAGGGAGAGGAGTAACTGGAGGGCTGGATGTTGGGGATTCCTCTCTTCCCTGGTCCTAAAAGCATGTGTTTAACCTCACCAATGCCTCGTAGGTGAGAAATTGTCCATCGGGCAGGCCATACTGCATGATAGCTCCTCCAGCAGGATAAGGATACCCATTTCAAAACATTCCTCTACTGTTGTCACTCTGGCAAGTGTCCAGGCCCAAATCTGGGCCTCCATGAAGCATCTGATCTGTGTCCCATGGGGCAGCTCAACCAAAGATTTGGATGGTGCATACAATAGTGCCCTGCCAGTCCTCACAGTGCACCAACACCAACTATGAAAAGCTACCTACAATAATACCCTTGGCTGGGGTATCCGCACATCAGGGTGTTCTAGCTAAGCAAGCAGAAGTTTCTGATGTGGCATCAGACCTAACGTGTCCAAGGGATTCTGCCAGGTGTTATCTAGCCATCTGGTCACTCAATGCAGCTGCCCTGCTATGCAATACACTTCAAAATCTAGGACCCCAAGGCCCCTTGCTCAGGTGGGTTCTTCAGCACATCTATGGACACCCTATTGCGTCCTCCATCCCATATCAATTCCCAAAGCGGGGTGTCTAGCTGTCAAAACCATTTTAACTGGGAGATTAGTAAAGAAATATAATAGCCTCAGGAGCATCACCATCTTGGAGATAGAGACTTGGGCCATAAGTGAGAGGCACAGGGATTTCCTGAAGGCGACACAGTTTCGTAATGAGCGCACTGCTCTTCCCATGTTCCCCTCACTCAGGTCATATAGCTGATGGTACACCTGAAAAGAAATGGTTCTGTATATGATTTATATATGTCTCACAAAAAACTTTTTCATCTTTGATAAGGTGATATATTACTGGACCCAGTGGACCGCGCCCCCAGTTATACAGGTTTGTACCTGGCTAATGGATTGGACAGGTGGTCGGTAACATCAGGGAGTTTGAAGAACACATGGTTCTTTGGGTCAGATATATTGACGACATTGTAAGGAAATGCCTCCTTGGCATGACCCCCTGACTTTTTGCCTTTGCTGATGCTAAGTTATGACTTGAAAGTGTGCTGGGACCCTGCTAACCAGGCCCCAGCACCAGTGTTCTTTCCCTAAACTGTACCTTTGTCTCCACAATTGGCACAACCCTGGCACCCAGGTAAGTCCCTTGTAACTGGTACCCCTGGTACCAAGGGCCCTGAGGCCAGGGGAAGGTCTCTAAGGGCTGCAGCATGTCTTATGCCACCCTAGGGACCCCTCACTCAGCACATGCACACTGCTTCACAGCTTGTGTGTGCTGGTGGGGAGAAAAAGACTAAGTCGACATGGCACTGCCCTCAGAGTGCCATGCCAACCTCACACTGCCTGTGGCATAGGTAAGTCACCCATCTAGCAGGCCTTACAGCCCTAAGGCAGGGTGCACTATACCACAGGTGAGGGCATAAGTGCATGAGCACTATGCCCCTACAGTGTCTGGGCAAAACCTTAGACATTGTAAGTGCAGGGTAGCCATAAGAGTATATGGTCTGGGAGTTTGTCACACACGAACTCCACAGCACCATAATGGCTACACTGAAAACTGGGAAGTTTGGTATCAAACTTCTCAGCACAATACATGCACACTGATGCCAGTGTGCAATTTATTGTAAAATACACCCAGAGGGCATCTTAGAGATGTCCCCTGAAAACATACCTGTCTTCCAGTGTGGGCTTGCTAGTTGTTGCCAGCCTGCCACACACCAGACATGTTGCTGGCCACATGGGGAGAGTGCCTTTGTCACTCTGTGGCCAGAAACAAAACCTGTACTGGGTGGAGGTGCTTCTCACCTCCCCCTGTAGGAACTGTAACACCTGGCGGTGAGCCTCAAAGGCTCACCCCCTTTGTTACAGCGCCACAGTGGAAATGCCCACCCCTTTGGCCACTGCTCCCACTTTTGGCGGCAAGGCTGGAGGAGATAATGAGGAAAACAAGCAGGAGTCACCCACCAGTCAGGACAGCCCCTAAGGTGTCCTGAGCTGAGGTGACTCTTACTTTTAGAAATCCTCCATCTTGTGGATGGAGGATTCCCCCAATAGGATTAGGGATGTGCCCCCCTCCCCACATGGAGGAGGCACAAAGAGGGTGTAGCCACCCTCACGGACAGTAGCCATTGGCTACTGCCCTCCCAGACCTAAACACACCCCTAAATTCAGTATTTAGGGGCCCCCAGAACCAAAGAAGATACATTCCTGCAACCTAAAGAAGAAGAAGGACTGCTGACCTGAAGCCCTGCAGTGAAGATGGAGACGACAACTGATTTGGCCCCAGCCCCACCGGCCTGTCTCCCTACTTTGATGAAAACTGCAACAGCTACGCATCCAACAGGGACCAGCGACCTCTGAAGCCTCAGAGGACTGCCCTGCATCCAAAGGACCAAGAAGATCCCGAGAACAGTGGCCCTGTTCAACAAACTGCAACTTTCTGCAACAAAGAAGCAACTTTGAAGACTTCACGTTTCCCACCGGAAGCGTGAGACTTTCCACTCTGCACCCGACGCCCCCGGCTCGACCTGTGGAAAACTAACACTACAGGGAGGACTCCCCGGCGACTGCAAGTCCGTGAGTAGCCAGAGTTGACCCCCCTGAGCCCCCACAGCGACACCTTCAGAGGAAATCCAAAGGCTCCCCCTGACCGCGACTGCCCGTAACAAAGGACCCGACGCCTGGAACCCCCAGGACTTGAAGGAATCGAACTCCAGTGCAGGAGCGACCCCCAGGCGACCCTCTGCCTAGCCCAGGTGGTGGCTACCCAGAGGAGCCCCCCGTGCCTGTCTGCATCGTTGAAGAGACCCCCGGGTCTCTTATTGCTTTCAATACAAAACCCGACGCCTGTTTGCACTCTGCACCCGGCCGCCCCAGTGCTGCTGAGGGTGTACTTTCTGTGCTTGCTTGTGTCCCCCCCGGTGTCCTACAAAACCCCCCTGGTCTGCCCTCCGAGGACGCAGGTACTTACCTGCTGGCAGACTGGAACCGGGGTACCCCTGTTTCCATTGAAGCCTATGTGTTTTGGGCTCCTCTTTGACCTCTGCATCTGACCGACCCTGAGCTGGTAACTTTGGGGTGGCCTTGAACCCCCAACGGTGGGCTAACTTGGACCCAACTTTGAACCCTGTAAGTGCTTTACTTACCTGTGAACTTAACAATTACTTACCTCCCCAAGGAACTGTTGATTTTTGCACTGTGTCCACTTTTAAAATAGCTTATTGCCATTTTGTCAAAACTGTACATGCTATTGTGATTATTCAAAGTTCCTAGAATACCTGAGTGAAATACCTTTCATTTGAAGTATTACTTGTAAATCTTTAACCTGTGATTCTTAAAATAAACTAAGAAAATATATTTTTCTATATAAAAACCTATTGGCCTGGAATCAGTCTTTGAGTGTGTGTTCCTCATTTATTGCCTGGGTGTGTACAACAAATGCTTAACACTACCCTCTGATAAGCTTACTGCTCGACCACACTACCACAAAATAGAGCATTAGAATGATCTCTTTTTGCCACTATCTTAACTCTGAGGGGAACCCTTGGACTCTGTTTTCTTACTTTGAAATAGTATATACAGAGCCAACTTCCTACATTGGTGGATCAGCGGTGGGGTACAAGACTTTGCATTTGCTGGACTACTCAGCCAATACCTGATCACATGACTAAATTCCAAAAATTGTCATTAGAAACTGATTTTTGAAATTTGAGTTATTTTTCTAAATTTGTAAAAGTCCTGCTAGGGCCTTATGTTAGTCCCTGTTAGCATTTCTTTTAGAGTTTAAAAGTTTTGTAAAAGTTTGGATTAAGTTCTAGAGATAGTTTTAGATTCTTAAAAAGTATCCCAACTTTTAGGAAAGGAGATACAGAATCTGCACAAGAATTTGTTACCATTTTGAATGACAACTCACTCAATCTCCAATTCACCTGTGAAATTGACTCAGAAACATTTACATTTCTAGATGTGGGAATCTATATTGAGAATGGAAAGCTGGGAAGCACCTTATTTAGGAAAAAAAACAGCAGAGAATAGCTTACTCCATGCTGTAGTAATCATACTCGAAACTTGAGACATAGGCCCTGATTCTAAGCTTGGCGGGCAGCGGGAGCCGCCCGCCAAGCGGGAACCGCCAGAAGACCGTACCGCGGTCAAAAGACCGCGGCAGTCATTCTGGGTTTCCCACTGGGCTGGCGGGCGACCGCCAAAAGGCCGCCCGCCAGCCCAGCGGGAAACACCCTTCCCACGAGGAAGCCGGCTCAGAATGGAGCCGGCGGAGTGGGAAGGTGCGACGGGTGCAGTTGCACCCGTCGCGAATTTCAGTGTCTGCAAAGCAGACACTGAAATTCTTTGTGGGGCCCTCTTATGGGGGCCCCACGACACCCCATACCGCCATCCTGTTCCTGGCGGGTGAACAGCCAGGAACTGGATGGCGGTATGGGGTGCCAGAATCCCCATGGCGGCGCAGCAAGCTGCGCCGCCATGGCGGATTCCCATGGGCAGCGGAAAGTCGGCAGTACACCGCCGGCTTTCCGCTTCTGGCAGCGGCTGTACCGCCGCGGTCAGAATGCCCGGCGGAGCACCGCCAGCCTGTTGGCGGTGCTATTGCCGACCCCGGCCCTGGCGGTATTTACCGCCAGGGTCAGAATGACCCCCATAGTATCCCTTATGGGGAGTTATTAAGAGCCAGAAGAAACTGCAGTTCTGGTGCAGCTTATCTTAAAGAATCTGAAATCATGACAGAGATTCAGGGAAAGGGTATTTCCTTAGTATATATTTGAAAAAGCTTTGATTAAAGTCAGTCAGATCAGAAGAGATGATCTTTTGACGGTCAAGAAGATAGTTACGGAACTAAGTGAACTCATCAGATTCATCACAGCCTACCACAATAAAACTAGGGAGGTTAAAAAGATGTTTCTAAAATTCTGTCCTACATTACAAATGGATGAAACACTGGCCAAAACATTGGGTGACTATCCTAGATTTACCTTTAGGAGAAGTGTGTCCCTGAAAGATTCACTGAGACTAGTAGACCAATTTGTGGGCTCTTCATTTGTGGGAAATGCAAGGCATGCAAATACAGTGAAATATGCAAGGAGGTTAAGTTCCCTAAAACATCTAAACCATTAGTTATAAAAAAAAACATATATTTTGTAATTCAGATTACAGTGTGTACGCTCTTTGCTGCCCATGTAATAAGTTCTATGTGGGCAGCATGATTCATGCAGCAAAAAAACGAGTGTTGGAACACATGAGGGCGATGGTGCGTGAAGAAAGGGCCTAACTGGTAGCAATGATACTTTAAAACACACCATGGTCTGAATGCAAATCTGTTGAAATTGGTGGTCCGTGACAGAATCCCAATAAGAGAGGGAAGAGGAAATAGAACCCTAGAGCTAAGGAAACTAGAGTTGAGGCTTATTATTGGTCTTAATACCCTATACCCTGTTCAAATGAATATGGCAGAGGAATTGGCAGTTTATGTGGGCCAGTTCATGTGGGCCAATAAAGGGGACAGCAGGGATAGGATGTGATTTGAAGGAATATGGCTAATTGTGCAGGATGTTTTCCTGCCTACTTTGGCTTTTAGCTGATATGGAACATTAAGTTTTGCTTTTTTCTGTTTTGATCTTTTAGGTGTGGTGCACTTTCTATCACTTGGGCACACAATTAGACTACTTGATGGAAACGGACGTTATCCAATTCATCAAGATATATCTTGTGGACCAACAATGGTAAAATAGCTGTTACGTCCTTTTTTAAAAGCATGCTTGTTTTGAGCATTGCCCACTAGGGCTTGGTTGATGTGGTGCTTTCTTTACCCTGGGAGAAAGTTGTGTTGTTATTTTATGTTAGCCTACCCCAGCCAACGAGCAGATATGAATAAGCCAAATGTTTTCACTGCCCATGTTGGCGGAATGGTTTTTCCTTTATTCTGTCCCCAGGTATATGGCCACTTAATCGGGTTTAAGCTACTCTGGGGGCTGGTACGTTATCAAGTTATTGTGACAAAAGTGGCATGCGCTCAATTATTTTTGCCCACTAGGGATAGAATTTAGAGACAACGAGTAATATAATTTTATGACTTAAGTATTTGGTTTTCAATTAGAAACTGTATATACTATGAAATGAGGCATACTTTACAGCAGTGAATTTTCTCATAAAATGTCAGATCTGTTAGCGAGGAAGTTGTGTTCTGATTTATTTTGTAGTCAGTCTTTGATGGTTTGTGACGAACACACTGGTGGTTTTTATAAATGGTGTTATTGTAATATTCTGACCTGTGATCAAGGAAACTAGGACTTCCAAAAATCGTTGGGATTTTTGTTGCCTTTGTCAATTTAACTTCACTTTGCAAAGACGTTGAGTGGCCATGGCTGTTCTTCCACACTGGACCTGATGGAAAATAAGAAGGTTCTTGTTTGGAGTGAACACTTGTGAATATGGAAGGGGATCTAAAATTTTCTAGCTTTCGCGTCAAAAATTTTCAGTTCTATTAAGGACAGGGAGGTGAGGATTATGCTTCTCTTTCTATGCTTTATTTTCAACAGCAGCCAATAAAAAGCTTTTATTCCAAAAAACTACATTTCCCAGAAACATATTGATCACATGACCAACCATAGAGTATCTCTCATATATACCCAATGACATGAACACCTGTCCTCTTTCTTTGCAACAAATACGAATTAAGTCTCAACCTGGAACCTGCAAGAACTGTCCCAACATCTGAACATCCTTAACACAAAGTCCAGAACCAGACTCATCCAGATTCTCTCAAAGATCATGGAACCATGACTCCAATCCGAGGATTTTGAAGGAAAAACAACTCCAAGACGATCAACCAGCGAGCTTCAAGTTTGCTTCTGTTCATTTACTAAAAATAAAAGAAAAACCATAAAAACTATTCCCCAAAAGAAATTACATACGTAAATGCCATAACGGGAGGGGATATATTTAACACTTGAAACTTTCAAAGAACCTGAATTGTAATACTTAGACCTTACGATGTAGGCACACATCTTCTTTGGGTGGGATAATCCTCGCCTCTGTGTCCTAAATAGAATTGGCCGACAACTGTTTGTGTGACAAATATTTATTATCAGGCCAAGATCTCAAAAATCGAAGTACCACATGAACATCCCATAGGGAAGTATATTTTGGTTGAGGAGGCGTGGCAAAACGAATGCCCCTGAGCAATTTGCACACTAAAGGATCCTCACCTACCAGCTTACCATTGAACGTGATATGACCTGCTGAAATAGCAGATCTGTAATTATTAACTGATCTATAGGCTAACCCAGACTCAGCTAACGAAGATAAAAAAATTATTCTGAAACACATATCCATCTGAGAGGGATCCAAATCCCTTTCGCTACACCAATTAACCCATCTTCGCCATGCCGAAGCATATCGCTTGTGTGTACTATCGGACCAAGACTGGTCGATGAACGCGGAAGCTGCTGGCGAAATGCCTGGCATTTTCCATCTACCCCTGAAACCCTCCATGTCACTAACCGCAATTGTTCTGAGAGAATCAGAGGATGTGGAAGGCCTACTGGGTCCAGCAACAGGTTCTGATGGTGAGGAATCAGGAGAGGAGAATTGAATGACACCTCCAGAATCAAAGGGTCCCAAGGTTGAGCCCTCCACAGAGGTGTCACCAACACCAGGTCCACCCGCTGATGCTGAATTTGAGCAAGAACCCTGGGGATCATACTGAAAGGTGAAAATGCATATCCCCTGAGGGAAGACCAGTCCTGCAAAAACGCAATCGTCACTAACGCTTCCGGATCCGGACACCAACTGAAAAATTCAGGAATCTGACCATTGAGCCAAGAGGCAAACAGATCCACTGAACATGGACCCTACAGACGATTGATTAGAACAAAGGCCCGAGGATGCAACCTCCAATCGCTGAAATCCCGAAGATGACGAGAGTACCAGTTCGCCACCGAATTCATGGACCATGGCAGATATGCCGCAAAGAGAGAGATCCGATGCTGAAGACAGTAATACCAAAGGTCCTTGGATATCTCTGCTAGCATCCGAGACCTCGTACCCCCCAACCCCCATAACATACTGTTGAGACATTGTCCATTCTCAACAGAATGCAACAATCGCTCTTGAGAGGGGACAGGCTCCTGATCGCAAAGGAGCTGGCCAGCAGCTCCAGGCAGTTGATATGGAGTTGACGTTCCGACTCCGACCAATGACCCTCTGTGGAGTGATGACCGCGGCCGGCCCCCCCAGCCCCACCTGCTGGCATCCGATTCTAGAATAACATCCGGGGCGCTGCCAAAAATCGCCCTGCCATTCCAGGCTTCCATGTGATTCAACCACCAGTTCATCTCCAACCTGGCCTCCTGAGAAAGCTGAATCTGGTCTGCATGGGCTAATCCCTTCTGCAGGTGCTGGATCTTCAGACCCTGAAGAGCTCTGTAATGAAGGGGACCTGGGAAAATTACCTGGATAGAGGAGGCCAAAAGACCTACAATCCGAGCCACTGATCTCCATGATATTGCCTGGGCTTGTAAAGCAGACCTCAACTCCCTCTTGATGTTCTGTATCTTTTGGTGAGGGAGACTCAATTGGGACAAGACAGAGTCTATTTGGAACACCAATATTCTATCTGTTGAGCAGGGACTAGACATGACTTCGGTTTATTGATTACAAATCCCAGAGATTGCAACAGATGAACTATCCAAGACAGGTGCTGCATAACCGTAAGAGGATCCTGGACCATCAGAATGATATCGTTCAGGTAAACAATCAACCGAATGCCTCTGGCAGGAAGTGCCTCCACGACCGGCCTCAACAGTTTGGTGAAACACCTTGGGGCTGACGAGAGGCCGAAAGGAAGGACCTTGTGCTCGTAACATTGCCCCTGCCAAAAGAACTGCAGGAAGCGCCTGTGGCGGGTGAAAATAGGAACTAACAGATACGTGTCTTTTAGATCCAAACGGACCATCCAGTCGCCTTCTAGTAGCAAGTCTCTGAGATGATGGATACCCTCCATCTTGAAGTGTCTGTAAACTATCCAAGAGTTGAAATCTTTGAGATTGACCACTAAGCGGGAGCCCCCTCTCCGCTTGCTGACCAAGAATATGGGACTCACAAAACCCTTAGGATGAGGACTGGACCGGCAGTCAGCATCCTTTAGGAGCAGTCAGGCAATCTCCTCTGTTATAAGATTCTGATCGTGGAGGGAAAAATGCAGATCCTGAGGAAGAGAACCTTGAACTGGGGAACTGTAAAATTCCAGTTTGTACCCTCTGACGGATTCTAGAACCCAGGAATCCTGGGTCAGTTGCATCCAATTGTCCCAGGAATTGTCCCAGGATGGTGATATTGGGGGGAAGCTGAATCCTTACCCCCAATATCACCTCTGAATAAGGCAAAATGCTCACCTGAGTAAGCTGACTCCTGGGAGTTTCGTTGCTAGCCTCGGCCATAACCTCAGCGGAATATCTGGCGTCCTCCACGGCGACGGGAGGGATAGAAGGTTTGGTCATTTGACTGGTCTTGCTGTCTCTCCGTCGACATTGCCACATTGGTGTTACCCAACAGGCAGACTGCACGCAGCACCCAACCTATTAAGATGTCCGGGTCGACAGCTATACCAGACTCTTTAGCCTGAAAGCCAACTTCAAGGACCTTGGTAAAAGGTCCTGACATATCGAGTAACTTGTCCTGACATGACCGCCGAGCTCTGTCAAGACCCTACTTCGGGTCTTTGGCCCATGTCTTCATGAAGGTAACCATAGTCGGTTCCACTTCTGGAGTGTCTCAAACTTCCCCCGCTAGATTTGGATGCGGGCATTCAGAACGAAGCCTCACTCTGACCTCCTTGTCAAAGCCTTGCCGAAAGTGGGATTGGACATAAGTGACGACCTCTGGTAAAGGAACCCAGTTGGTAGACCTGGGGTGCACAATCTCTGTGGGATCAAAAGTAAGCACCTTAGGAGGACTTGGACCTGGATCCGAGCCGCGATCCTGGTGCTTTTTCTTACGAGGGCACGGAGCTTCATCTTGATCGCTGTCTGAGGAATCCTTAGAAGAGGAATCGGAACCCAAAGAATCTGGATACTTGAAAGCATCATCTGGAGTAGAAGCTTGTGGCTGTGAATGACTATAACCATGGCCCGCCAAGACGGAAGCTGAAAATTGTTCAAAGGCATCAGAGTGCCAACGTTTCCTCTGGGACTTCCCTTTAGCCTTACCACCAGATGGGTTGGCATTTTGCGTACCTGATTCTAAGGCCGGGAGAGGGGGAAGCCAGCCTTGCTGGCAAGCAATTCCCTTATCGTGGGAAGTCAGAGGGCCTAAAACCTTAGCCAAGGCCTTATTGACTGTGTGGTTTACATTAGAATCGAGAGCTTCGACAAGGCTATCTTCAAATGAAAGACCCAGCTCTTGAGACTCGCCTCCATGTCCCTCATAAGGATCATATTGGGCCATAGTGCTTATTCAAGGAGGAATTCACCCAGCAATTTAAGCCACAACATGTATATATAGCAAAGCTATAAACAAAGGGGGAGTGTGACCCCTGCAGGCGAGGTATGTAATCAAGAGTGGAGGGAGACTCGTGCCAAACACTCTAGGCAGAGCCTATGCAGATTTTACTACCCTGGGCACACTAAGATGCACCAGGGCGTCAGGCGCCACCAAAACCTGCCTTGGGAGGTAATTCCACAACTTGGGGATTTTCAGAATAATCATAAGCAATGGAGCGCACCGCCCGACGCTCTCCCCAGCCTTCCGACAGCTGTAACTGCACATGTGGCCATAGTGCATGCGCTCAGCAGTTATCAGTCCCGAGAGACTAGAATGAAAGGATTGCGGCCATCCAAGGTGGCGGCCACGATCGGCTCCACTCCCGCTCCCCAGAGAAACAGGTCCGCGAGAGCCTCGCGACCTGGGGAGGCCGTAGCGCTCCCAAAACAATACCCTGGAAGGCAAATAATTAAATAAATTAGCGCGCATTAAAACGCTTTAACAATCACCGCGAGCAAGTCACATATCACAACAGTCCTAAAAAGTATAAGAACACAACTTAACTGGCTGACGAGCAGCAAAAAAAGAGGACGGGTGTTCATGTCATCGGGTTTTATATGAGAGATACTCAATGGTTGGTCATGTGATCAATATGTTTCGGGGAAATGTAGTTTTTTGGACTAAAAGTTTTTTATTGGCTGCTGGTGAAAATAAAGCATAGAAAGAGGAGCATAATCAGAGCCTCCGGTCCTGACATAGAATCGCAACCCTGCCATGCCCTGCGCAATGTGGCTGTGGTTAAGCGACTGAATTGAATATATATATATATATATATATATATAGATATATATATATATGCAAAAAAGAATAGTGAACTCTGGGTAGTTCCCAAGTTTAGGTGGAGAGCAGCTCTAGTAAGGAGCACTCTGCAACACCAGCAACACTCTACATTTGCTCACCTCAAATGTCTGTTTATCTAGCAAAGTGTTTAAGCATAGGATCAGCACAGTGCTGTCCCCGCCAAGCTAGATAGTGACAAAGTATTTTGCTCTTTATACAGCAAAGTCTTTAAGCATAGGTTTGACACAGTGTCAACTTTGCTGAGCTGTAAAATGACAAAAGCCATTTACCATTCCAGGCACAGTATTACAGCTTTGGACTGGTAAAATACCGTCCAAACCAACCTGGAATGAGTAAAAGCAACCCCTGATACGTGTTTCGCTATCATTAGAGCTCATCAGAGAGGTTTAGCTTTGTCCAGACACAAGGGAGCACCCAGTATAAGTCAAAACAAATCCCTTTCAGGGTTTGAGTGACACATAAATTATGCAAAAAAGAATAGAGAGCTCTGGGTAGTTCCCACGTTTAGGTGGAGAGCAGCTCTAGTAAGGAGCACTCTGCAACACCAGCAAATCTAGAGTGTCGCTGGTGTTGCAGAGTGCTCCTGAAATTTGTTTTGATATATATATATATATATATATATATATATATATATATATATATATATATATATATATATTCATTTTCGTATTAATATTTTACATTTATTACTTGAAAGATATATACATATATTTTTATATTAATAGATAAAAATATATAAAAAATATAGTGTAAAATATTTTTCTTAATTGTATTATGTATGTTTCTAGTACTAAATGTAAAATATAAAAATATTAATTTAATAACACACTTATGTTTTTATATATGTATATATTTATATACAAAATTGAATATCAGTGGAATATAATACATTTACTTTATATTAAATGTTTAGCCACACAGCACAGCCCTTTGCTCTACAAGTTGTAAAGTGTACCCATCCGCTGTCACGGCAAGGAGCTCCCTTACAGCGATGCCTGTAGCTCCTCAGCCTGACACTGAGATGAACTGGCGGAGAGGGGAATCAAATTCCTCTGCTGGTTCTCCATTGAGCATACCTGCACCTCCTTGAATACGTAAACAGACCTTCAGAATTCAGCTCTTCTGTCTGTCAGGCCTGATGTAGCCTTTCATTAGGCACACATCGACGGCATGTTGTTTTATGGCATAGGACTATGGTACACAATGCAGGTAATCTTTTAGTGCTGCTCCTGGCTCTCACAGTCATGTCTATGTGCTTCATGATTGGGAGGGATGAGCACCGATGTGACGGATTGCTGGTCCTCGTAGACAAAGGCTAATATCTGGTTTCCCAAGCTAGGTAAAGTACAGAAGATGCCAAGGGCCTTGTAGAGGACTAGAAACGTCTTTGATACAAGAAGCACTTCTGGCATTCTTTAAATCCTCGCCAGAGAAGATTGCAAGAGGCCATGCTTCCCACTGTGAGTCTCCCACCCAGGCAGTAGGCATGGGCAGTGTGGACAGTTACCCAGGACCCATGGCCACCTTACCACTATGGTACCCAGTGCCAGTACTCCATCTCTTTTTAACAAAGGCTAGTGTTACACTCCCTAGGGAGGAGGGCCTCCTCATTTGGGCCTCGCAGCCGTGGTGTTGCTGCCTGCATGCAGCAAAATGGTCTGAATTCATCATGAGTTTATGAGGTAAGGATGGATTTATATGTAGGTAAGGTAGGAGTTCCATGTATGGCAGTTGCAAGTTGATGTTGCTATGCTGATGGAGCCGTTTTCTCTCTGTGCAGAGTTGAGTAGTAAAGGCTCTTACTTACCAAAGTGGTGTTGCATCTTCGCTGCAGCTGCTTTGGTCCTTTGCTATGAAACCTAAGGGAGGGGCACTGTGTAATACTGTGCTTGGTGTGTTTACATGTTTATATTGGTGTTTTTACCTTATTCGTTCTCCTTTGGGAATGTATTGGTTCAATCACCATTGCATATTCCAGCCTTACTCTTCCAGGAGTTCCTTACTGTTGGATGGGCTAACGGTTGGTGGTCTCCTGGTTGTGAACAGCACTGGACGTTGGCTCCTTGTATTCAATAAACAACAGGATTACTCTTAACTTTCTCAACATCTCCTTCCACATTCGGCAACAACTCGTGGAATGACATTCAGGGAGCTCACTGTTAATTTTTTCCTCCAGTGCCTACTGCCCGCTTTGCCTTTTGAATTCACTCCGGACGCAAACAGGGTCTGCTGCGATGACATTTGGATTCATTGGCCTACTACTAGGGTCAGTTGGTGGTACTGCTTTGTACTGCTGCCTTTTTGTTTGAGCCTTGCTCGTTCCCCGCCATCGTATGATGCTGCCCAAGGACATCAGAATGGATCAAGAAGTTGAGTGTGGCACATGATGAGTTAAGTGCTCTTGACTTACACGTGGCAGCTTGCACATTCCTGACATGCAGCAGCTCATGCAATCCTGGTCCACGCATGACTTGTGCGGCAGATTGCACAGTGTTGGCCCGTGCATTAGTTTGTGCAGTCCTCGTCTGCGTGGCAGCTCAAGTGTTCAAAACATGTGCCGCCTCAGCCCAGATTGGGGCAAGCTACCAGTTTGGTGGCGGCTGAGACAAAAGGAATAGTATAACTCGTATCATTTGTCTGGATTGTTTAGTTACTAATTGTGCTGTTTGGAGGATAGCTCTACATGAGCATCAGATTGATCAAGTGCTACAAGTTTGTTCATTGGTCCCCCATCAGCGCATGGAATTGGCTCATTATAAACAGCCTTTTTATTGGTTGATGCTACATACTTCCTTATGGGACCAGAAGTTCTTGGATTTTTTAACAACCTTATTTCTTATGGGGTGCATGGATGCCAAATGATTCTGAGGTAACTTCTTTTTGTCAATTTTATCTAGTGAGCTTTGGGTATTATTCAGTTACATATTACTCAGCTTCTCCAACTCCTGCTATCACCATTCTTCACACCCTTTTGTTACGGCTTTCAGGTAATTTCCTGTTCAGATATCTCCATTTCTGCAAATTCCAGGGAGACCCCTGGAAGCAATGGTTTGCATATTTGAAAATGTCCTACTGGCTTTTGATGCCACCAAATATGAAGCGAAGAGGAAGGTGGCCATTCTTTTCAGTCATCTGGGACATGATGGGCGGCAAATTTTGACAATTTGCCAAAGGTTGTAGCACCTGGTGATGATAAGGTGAAGGGTGGAATGAATATATGGAGGCACTTTCACTTTTGTGGAACAAATTTCCAGGACAGTCAAGTGTTTTTCTTGAAAGATTTAATTTCTTTAAAAGGAAACAGCTGAGTGATGAGAATTTTGAGGAATTTATTTCTGCTGTAAGGTTATTGGCAACCTTAGAGCAACCTGTAATGTTGGAGAATCATAAGACACTTATTTAAGAGATCAATTTGTTTTTTTCCTGCTACTCAAAAATAATCCAGGAACGTTTACTGAGCTGGAGAGATACTTCTCTAGCTAAAGTTATTGATGTAGATGAAGCAATTGAATGAGCCATGATTTCCTGCAAATGTATGCAGTGGAAAGTCCATCGAACTCACATATTAATGTTTATTCATGTTCTGAAGAAAGTTCTGTTAGTGCTGTATCTACAAAACTGGGGTCTAAAAGGCTCATAGGTTCTGTTTTAGGTGTGGATCTGAATATCACATGGGCAGTAATACTAATTGTCTGGCTTTGGGGAAACGATGCATGAAATGCAAAACGTTAGCTCATTTTCAGAGTGTCTGTAGAGGGGTGAAACTATCCATTAAGGTTAGTAATGTAGAGTGAAGTAGATATTACAATGGATTATTGTATTTCAGATTTGTCAAAAGTTATTCTTAATATCCAGAAGAGCAATCAGGACATTGTTTCCACCTTGGTTGGCAAAATCAAGGGACCCTGGTGTGAAGTCTCTGTTGGAGATGTCAAAGCTAACATGATGACTGACTCAGGTGGCCCAATAACCATTGTGTCTGATGTCTGTTTCTACCATCATCAGGGAAAACATTTTCTCTACAATAGCCCAATATTTCTCCTAAGGCTTTTGGGAAGCAAGATATTGCTTTATTGGGCTTCTTCAATAATTCCTTAACATGCTTGGTTAGAATGACTACATCCAAAATGTATGTTGCCATTAAGGGTAGGACTCTGGCTGAGTGGCTAGACTTAGCCACATTAAGCCTAATGTTAATTCCTGGACACCCATAGTAGAAATTGATACTTTTATTTCTAGCTTACAAACCAAGTTGGGTTCTGTGAATAACTGTTTGTCCACTGCTTTTCTTTAATTAGTTTATGCAAATTTTACACCCTCTCTAACTGCTTAAACAGTTACAGACATGTCCGCAACTGATTTTATCAAGAAGTTTCCAGAGGTGTTTAGTAATGAGATTGGGTATATAATACGTTTTGAACATAATATCAAACTCAAATCCAAAGCTGTTCCAATTGTTCATAAAGTGAGACCTGTTCCCCAGAGTTGAAGGGAGTATCTAAAAAAAGTGTTACAAAAGGTGACTTGTGAAAAGGTTACTGCACCTTCAGAATCTGTAGAATGGGTGAGCCCTCTTGTCATTGTGCAGAAGAAATTAGGGGAGATTCGGCTTTGTGTGGCTCTTTGCATTTTTAATAAGAACATTGTGGTCAATCGACACACTCTCCCATAATTTCATGATCTATTGGCTAACATAGGGCAAGCAAAATGTTTTACATTGATTGATTTGCGCTCATCCTATCATAAAATTCCTCTAGTGGAGGAATCTCAAGACCTGACCACATTTGTCACAGCTTTTGGGGCATTCAAATTTTTACATCTTCCTTTTGGCCTAGCATCAGCTGCCAATCTATTTCAAAGATTTATGGACCTTGTCTTAAAGGACGTACCTGGAGCTCAGGCTTTTCAGGATGATGTGCTAATTTTTGCAGATACTGTTGAGAAACACAAACTTTTTCTAGAGAGGGAATTACAAATATTCAAAGAAGTTGGAGTCTCATTCAGATCTGACATGTGCAAGTTTCTAGTGCAAGAGTTAGACTATCTAGTGCATCACATTTCGATTGAAGGGATCAAACAAAATTTTTCATTAGTACAGACTATGCAGGATGCCACACCATCCAAAGACAAATTCCTACTTTGTTCTTTTTTGGGGCTTAGTGAGTACTACTTGGGGTTTATTGAGGGATATGCTTTTATCGTACAGCCCTTACGTGCTTTGCTTAAGAAGGGTACACAATTCATCTGCAATAGGGTTGTTAATAAGGATTTTATCAGAATCAAAGAGATGATCAAATCTGCACCTGCCCTTGCTTCTTTTGAATCAGACGGTAAATGCTTCTTGTCTGTAGATGCCAGTCAAGTTGTATAGGGTGCTGTCCTTTCACAGTGGATCAATGGAAAGGAATACACAGTGGCATTTGCTTCCTGCTCTCAGAAACAGTGAGAGACCAATTATTCTGCCATTGAGAGCAAAGCCCTTGCTTACTGTTTGGCAGCTGAAAGGTTCAAAACCTTTTTTGCTGGATCTGAATTTGAAATCTTTACAGATCATAAGCCATTGATTTACATGCCAAACGGAACTGGCACAGGTAAGGCTTCCTCTAGATAAGTCAGAATATTAGCATGTCTCCAATAATTTTTATTTGCTGTGAACTATATCCCTGGTTGGAAAAACAAGAGTGTAGAATATTTGTCAAGGGTACCCTTGCAATTGGATACAGCTATTGATTTTAAAGACGATCTAGAATGTGTGGTTGCCTTTGTTGATGATATGCTAAAGGGCAAAGGATAATATGTAAAGCAGTTTGGCTTACAGCTTTGGAATCTAATAATGTTTTACAAAATGTTCATGAGTTCATCATAGAAGTTCGGCCAGAGGAACGAAACGTAGATTCTGAGCTCAAACCATTTGCAATGATTTCCACAGGGTTATCAGTTGTTAATGGTCTTCTCATGCAACAAGATTTGGTGCATTCCCCCTGTTGCCATTTGCTCTTTATTAATCAAGTTTGCTCATGAAGACCATTTGGACATCAGTGCCATGTGCAAGAACTTGAAGCAATAGTATTGGTGACCTTCCATGTATCTCAGATAGTCAATCTTATAAATTAATGTAGACTATGGGGGTCATTTTGACCCTGGCGGTCCAAGACCGCCAGGGCTAAAATGACGGAAGCACCGCCAACAGGCTGGAGGTGCTTCCTGGCCTATTACGACCGCGCCGGTAGCACCGCGGTCGCACCGCCGGGGCCGGCGGTTTCCCGCCGTTTTAGCCCCGGCGGTTTCCTGCCGTTTTAGCCCCGGTGGTGATAATCCGCCAGGGCAGCGCTGCAAGCAGCGCTGCCCTGGGGATTATGACCCCCCGACCGCCAGCCTGCTTCTGGCGGTTTGCACCGCCAGGAAGAGGCTGGCGGTAAGGGGTGTACTGGGGCCGCTGGGGCCCCTGCACTGCCCATGCCACTGGCATGGGCAGTGCAGGGGCCCCCTAACATGGCCCCGGCCAGCTTTTCACTGTCTGCATAGCAGACAGTGAAAAGCGCGACGGGTGCAACTGCACCCGTCGCACGGCCGCAACACCGCCAGCTCCATTAGGAGCCGGCTCCTATGTTGCGGCCTCATTCCCGCTGGGCCGGCGGGCGCAAACTTGTTTTGCGCCCGCCGGCCCAGCGGGAATGTCTTAATGGGGGCCGCGTGCGGCCGCACATCGGTTACCACTTGGCGGGTCGTAATGACCCCCTATGTCTCCATTCGGATAAGCATTCGAAAACATTTGAATCAACTCTGCATGTTGAATCCTTGGGATAATAAGTAATTAGTAATTTATGTACCAGTGTTTGGTTAATTAAAACCATTACACAATCAATACACAGATAAAAGATCATAAACTATTAAAAGGCTGATTTTAAGTTAAAATATGCGACTTGATTGTGGAGTATTACAGAATTGCTTGCTGACTAATTGTGCGCACGTGCCCTGAGCTCTCGATCTGTGGAAGCTGGCTCTCTAATTTGTCCAGAAATTTCACCAGCCTGCAGCTAAGCTGCACATCATCCCCTCTGAATCCAGCCAAAATCGTTGGCCTGCACCTACGCAGTCCCCTTTGAAGCCATACTGGTCATAGGAGCTTTTTGCAGTCCATCATAGTACTTTTGTAGAGGCATATCTGATGGATCAGTGTTTCCGGGGGCCAGCCCGCAGATCCGACAGGTGCCTTTCATGTTACCTTGTGGCCACCTGGGGAGATGGACATATGTTGGAAGACAGCCCATTCGGTATTTCATGAAAGCTGATTTAATCCGTGGATTGACTGCTACTCCCAGGTAAGACTATGGGACAAGATAAAGTATGATGACAAGATGAGCCAGACATGGCTTCATTTCGATTTAACTTCTTTGTCCATTAGCTCTGAGAGAAACTTGACTCTTTCTTTCATCCCACGCTTGATGAGCTGGTACGAGCTGAATTGGGGTAGTTGGTCTACCAGGCCCAATGCCGCCTGAGAGGGCTCAAAATAAAGACAAAAATGGGAGTTGGAGTGTGCAGAGATTTCAACCTAGATGAGGAAGTTTAGAGAGCCTTGCTTTACTGTCTTAAGTTTATAGCTTAAGTTAATAAATGCCCCCTTTTCTTGCTAGAGACTGTCTGACCAAGCCAAATTCAAGACGGACCTGGGCCAGTGAAGCAAGATTTGGTAAACTGAACAGCTCCTTGAAGAGCTTAACAATCGTTTTGTCCAAGTGCTTCTCTCCTCTACCCCTCAAAGCTTCGCTGTCGTATATAATAATTGTTGGAATTATTTTGGCTTGGATGACCTTTAGTAGCAGCAGTAAGTTGAAGAACCAGTGGCGATTTTACCATGTTTAAATGCAAATGTAAGAGAGATATATTTCCGACTGAGGTATTCCAGGTGGAGCTTGAAAGAGCCCTTGAAGTCAAGGAGAATGCCTAGGTATTTATACTCATGCACTGATTCAATATTATTGCTGCCCAGGTACCACTGTTGCCGCGGCCGCACGTTCGCCCTGAAGGACATAATTGAATAAGATCGTCGGCATACATCAAGCATGCATTAGCAGTTTTCCCCAATCTTGGTGAATGTGAGTTCGCCTTTTCCAGTCTCGCCTGTTGATCTGCCAAAAAGAGATTAAAAAGAAGAGGTGTAAGCACACATCCCTGCCACAGACCCTGAGAGGTAGGAATTTTTCTGGAGAGGTACGTCCCATCAACTCATTTGACCCTCATCCAATTATTAGTGTGGAGAAGGGCTATCACTTTTAACAGGTGGGCCGGAGTGCCCCCTTTTGCAAGCTTAGACCAAAATTTCCCTCTGTCTACTCAATCAAACACTGCTTTATAGTTTATGAAGGAGAGGAAGAGGGACTTCTTGGCGCAGCTGACATTGATCGAATGGTAGTGATACAGCCATAAGATTAGCAGTTGTACCTACCCCCTTAGAGAAACCAGTTTGGTTAAATGGTATCAGGTTATCGTCAGCAGCCCAGGTTTCTAGTTCCTCCAAGAGGATCACTGCAAAGATTTTGGACTCAACATCTAAAAGTGCAATCAGTCATTAGTTTGCTGGGTCATTGGTCAAGCCTCCATTGAAGATTGGGGAAAAGATTGAGCCTCTCCATGAATGCGGACTGATGTTAGTGGCGAGTATGCAGTTGTAAAGTGCCAAGAAATGTTTTGCCCAAAAGTCTGAATCCCCTTTGTACAAGGCGGCAGGAATACCATTGGGTCCCGGTACTCCCTCACTCCGACATGAAATGATTCTCTTTCTCGTTGTTTCTGAGAGAATTCGAAGGCAGCTGCGTGATTGTGAAGAAAAGCAGGTGACACTTTGTGCTTGATCTTGTGTTTTTTCCTGGAGCTGGGGACCCTCGCCTTCTGGACTCTGAGTCGGGGGACTAAAGTGATACCAGGTAGGCTCGGAGATGTTAATTATGTGTGCTGTAGAACTTAGGCTGTTTATGTGTCTCTAGAACTGTGCGTGCCAATTTCACTTTAATGCGTGCAGGAGCTTTCCTGCCAACCCGGCTGCCTTGTCTCTTTGGTGCGCCCAGAAGTGGCCTCAGTAGGCAGATCTGAAAGTGGACACCAGCGCTCTCAAGGCCTCATCTCTAGGCTCTTTCTGAAGAAGGTGAAGGGCAATGTTTAGATTGTGTTTGAGTATCTTTGGTAGCCATCCGGATGGAGGTACTTGAGGACTGTAAAATCTTGTGCCTTGAAGCTGTTGTTGACAGGATGCCAGAAATTCCCCTACAAACTCATCCCAGGCTGCTTGTACTGTTTGCTCAGGGCCTGTGAGGTCCAGTTTGAGGGACCACATTCGCTTGGCTTTTTCTGCCAGGACAGGTGTGGTCTCTGATGTCCATTTAATTCGCCTTCCGTTATTTGTATATGTTGCATGCTGCAGGACACCTGTAGGGTCATGGTGATCAATTGGATGAGTGAAGTGCAGCTTTTGTGGTAAATGATCGCTCTTGCATCTGCTTTCTACCGGGAGTTTTGAAATTGGGCAGAACAAGAACAATGATAGAATTGTAAAGTATATTAGCGTTCTCGCTTTTTGATTAAAAAACGTGAATGATGGACGTTGATCCATGCTGTAACGGCCATGAGTGGATTGAAGACCCATTGCTTCGAGGTCTTTTATTAGCAGTTTCCCTAACCTATCCCCTTTGTATGTTTTGGATGAAATTTGATCCGGGATCTGCCAGAAGGTGTTCTGCGCCATAATAGCTTCTTCAGAAATCTCTGTTCCCAATTGATTCATGTTGAAGTCACCGCTTAGAATCAGCTCAGAGCAAGGAGCATTATTTAGTAGCTCTTCAGTCTTCTCTTTTAGCTGCTGTACAGCCTGCAGTTTGCAAGCTTTCCTTGGGATAAGTTTGCTTTGGATCTTGCATGGCGTCTTGACACCTTGCCATTGAAGAAAAGGCTTCTATTAGTTTTAAGTGATTATTTCTCAAAGTGGGTATACATAGAATTTGATGCTTCTCCCACAACTTCTTTTGTGATTAAGTTCCTGAAGAGAATTATACAAACTGAGGATGTCCCTCAGTCCTTGTCACTGATACTGGGACACATTTCAATTCAAATCTCATGAAACAGTTTATTGATGTTAATCATATTACACTTTTGCACATAGCCTTATACTCATCAACTTCAAATGGTTTAGTAGAAAGAGTTAATAAGTTCTTGAAAGAAGGGATCCAAACCGCTTTAGCAAGTGGCCTGGATGTGGAGGAATTTTTAAGGTGTATTCTATTTCGCCACAAAGCTCTACTCTTGCTTCAAATTCCTGAGGAAACGCAACTCACAGATCTAACCTATGCCCTGATTGGTTAAGGTCTAAGTTTTGCAGTGAGATTGATGAGAAGGTACATAATAAAGTATCAAGTTCTGTTTCGGCTCATCACAGACGCTTTAAGGAGCTTTTTGGCAGTAACAATAATGTTAAGGAAATTGTGTTTAGTATTGAGGATTGGGGATTGGATATTCATGAAGAAACCACATAAGTTGTGGAAAGAAGAGTGTAAATTCATGCCTCCCATGAACACTGTCAGGGTTTCCAAGGGTTCTGTACTAATTGATGACAGAGGATAGTGGAGCAAACAACAATTAGTGAAACTAACACAGGAACAGGCGGATATTTTGTTGAGGTCTAACTCCCAGGTGCTGCCTAGCCAACTTGTTAGTTCATGGTGGTTGTACACGAATGGGAAGGATATTAATTCTTCAAGCCCCATTGAATCACCGACAGTGACGGACTCTGTTGGACCTCTAAGAGATTGTTCTGATGGCCAGTTAACCTCTGCAGAGGATGGTATTAATGAATCTAATTTCTCTCTGGACAAAGAGCTTGTCAAGACTAGACCAACTTGCAAGATAAATCTTCCACCACGATTTAAGGACTTCTGTATGCACTGGTTTGAATATTCATTTAGGGCCAGATGTAGCAAAACTCCAAATTGCGACTTGCAATTTGCAAGTCCCTGCGACTCGCAAATTGCAACTCGCAATTTGGAATGCAGAAAGGTGTCTCAGACACCTTCTGCAACTCGCAATGGGGTCGCAAAGACCCACATCATTAATATTAATGAGGTGGGTCGCAGTTTGTGACCCCATTGCGAGTAGGGGCACTCACGGGGATGGTGGCCTGCTGGAGACAGCAGACCACCATGTCCGTGACTGCTTTTAAATAAAGCAGTTTTTTTTTTTCAAAGTGTAGCCCGTTTTCCTTAAAGGAAAACAAGCTGCACTTTGAAAAAAAAAACGAAACCTTTTGTTTCGGATTTTTTCAGGGCAGGTAGTGGACCCATGGACCACTGCCTGCTCTGAAAAAATATTTTTATGTCGAGTCACAAAGGGGAAGGGGTCCCATGGGGACCCCTTCCCGTTTGCGACTGGGTTACCATCCACTTCAAGTGGATGGTAACTGCGATTCCATTTGCGACCGCGAATGGAATTGCATAGCATTGCGAGTCGCAAATAGGAAGGGAGCACCCCTTCCTATTTGCGAGTCGGAAATGCATTTTGCGAGTCGGATCCGACTCGCAAAATGCATTTCTGCATTCCGGTGAGGCTTTTGCGACTCGCAAACAGTGTTTTTTGCCGTTTGCGACTCGCAAACGCTTTACTACATCTGGCCCTTAATCTTTTTGTTCCCCTTGCTATTTTTATCTTTTTTATGTGTTGTATAGAGGATGATGATGTTATACTGTGCTTGGTGTGTTTACAAGCTTATACTTGAGCTCTTACCTCATGTGTCCTTCTTGAGGACTATATTGTTTCAATCACCATTACATGTTCTAGCCTAGTTCCTTACCGCTGGCTGAGCAGCCGGTTGGTGATCTACTGGTGGGGAACAGCATTGGATATGGGCTCCTTGTATTCAATAAACTACAGGATTATTCTTACCTTTCTCAACGTCTTCTTCTTCCACACACCCCTTCCCCTGAGCCTAGCTGCCATGACTCAGCCAATGACCAGACTTCAGAGTGATTGCCAGGGAACGTTGGGTGGGCACTGCACAGGAGGTGAAGACTAATGCAGGTATATACATGTCACAGTAATTTTTTTAATGATTGTGACATGCATAAGTAGGTTACACAATGGTGTCACACATGAATACACTACCACAACACGCAGATCACACAACTGACATTGTGGTATCAGTAGCCATTGCAAAATGAATGCTGGCACCACAATGACAGTACACTCAACACTGGGAAGTGGTGCCCATGTGTGCGCATTGCAAGGGGACCGGTACGGGTAGGTTTGTGCTATCTGTTGTGTGTGTGAGTGTGTATTTGTGTGTGTGTGTGTATGTGTGGATTGGCTGGTTGAGGTGGAGGGAGCTGGAGTGGGTGGTGTGGTTGTATCTGTATATGTGTTGCTTGCATGTGAGACCAATGTTGTGTATGTTGTATTGCCGTGTGACATAGTCAGGTGATTGTGTTTGTTGTATGGCAGGTGAGATGTGTGTAGTTGTGCGTGTGTGTGAGTGTGTTTGTGTAGTTGAGTGTGCAGTTGTGTTGTTTGTTGTGGTTGTGTAGGGTGTGGGTGTAGTGTCAATGGTGTATGTGTGTTGTGGCTTGGATGTATGTCAATGTGTGCTTTTGGCATGTACGGTTTGTGTTGTGTCAGAATGGCAATGGGTTATTGAGTGAATGTGATGTGATGTGTTGTGCGGTGTGTACTGCGGGGTACACATATGACAAACGGAGAGTTTGTGTGTGTGTCACCTGTATTCCATAGCCCCTGACGTCCATGGGGTTCCGCAGCCATCTTCCTCCTTCAACAATCCGCAGCCATTTGAACCGCAGAACTCTAAGGGCGATCACCAAGATCTAAATCGGGCCCTAAGTAAGCAGCTTCTTGCAAAGTTGCTTCAATAACACCAGAGAAATAATGGTCAATTTACGTGGCTTCTTGTTATGCCTGGGATGTCACTTCCTGTGATGTTGCATCACATGCAAATTCAAATGGCCTCACATGTTTCTATTCTGTCTGGGATCCCACAAATCCTAGCACCCTGGTGGCTCCAGATTACATCAGAGGTAAAAAAAAACACCACCCCACCTCCAGGGCTGGAACAGATGCAGGGCTGAAGGAGTGTATTGGTGATGTGCTCCCTGAGCAGGTCATTGCCCTGAGAGATTGAGATTATAAATCCTGTCTGGGGGCAGTGTCAGAGGTTGGGTAAATGATGCAAATGCTACAGGGAACATTGTCATTGTTGGGGCAAGTGGCTGACGGGCACATCTACTTTTATTTCCGCCATAGGAGAGCCCTTATACCTATTAGGTTCTCTGATCAGTGTATTTGATGGAGGGCCTGAGCTTATGTGTGCTGTAACGTCCCCTCCAAATCTTGCTGATGCCTCCTCTCTTCCATGGGTGAGCTTCTCTACATACTCCAACAATATATCTCATGTGTAATGTCTTCCCTGCAGTGTGCTGCGGTCCGAAAGCACCTCGAGGTATGGAAGGCAGATGTGCACCATCAGCAGGATGTCTATTTGGCCATGCTGAGTTGGTTACCCTCCAGAGATGTTGGCATTGCAGTTAGGGCAAAGCTGCGATCCAGGTGAGAGAACTACATACTGGGGCTTTATCAGGGCCAGTGAAGGTCTGGAGAAAGTGTCTCACCTTGCACCTCTTCAATTACTTGATGTTGTGGGGGTATGCTTTGGGATCCGGCACTGTCCTGCTCGATTTTCTATCTTAAGACATTCATGGACCTTAGAGAAGGGGGTGCAAGAATCAGTAGGCTTGACATTGTCATTTCCCTTTGGCAGAAGGGAAGAAGGGAAGTTTTCTACCTTCTGGACCAGAAACATGTGCCACACTCACCCTTACCTCACATACTCTTAAGAGCCAGTGATGACCCTTGGCTCAGCTGATAATTTGTTGGCTTGCCCACCTCTACCTTGCACCATGGTCAGGGTCACTGGAATTATGGGGCAGAAGAGGAACAAATATGTATCAGGGTTGAATTATGCGGCAAGAAAAGTCAAATGTCACAGCATAATGCTGCACATTTTGTGATAGTATTAATTTATTGTTTTGTCATTTTCACACATGCTAATACTGGGCAAATGTCTCACCTCGTTAGTACCACATTAACAACCAAGTGCCACAATTAGCAACAAAAAGGTCACCAGACAACCTCTGCGAAGGGTCTTCCACTTTGCAGCAATACATTTTGTAAATTATAATTATAAATGTATTTTTATAGCCGGTATGACCTCTGACGATCCCTGCAGAACACAGCCAAGTCACTGTTCGGCCTGCCATAGCAGAAGGGCTGGCATGCCAGGCAGCAGCCATCTCCAGCCTGGCAGTCAGGCAGTATCCCACGACCATATTACGAGGTTGCACACCACAAGGATTTCCAGGGCAGAACCACCGCCACCAAAAGCCTGGCAGAAACAAGCAATATGAAGGGGAACACCTACCTTCAGGAACACAGGAACGTCCGTAGGCGCCATGGCACGCAAATTGCAACTCCTTCCAGTCCTCTAACTGGCTCTGCAACTCGCGGCCATGACACCAGTGACCATGACACCAACCATAAGTGCCCCAGCCTAGCACACACTGGAGGGAACGACGTTAGTACACACACACAACACACACACAACACAGGAAGCCATGCCCACACACACACGCGAACACCTATACCAACACACACATATTGTCTTATTCTGTCTAATCTTTTGTTAATTAAAAGACACATGAAAAGAATGGCAGATAAGAAACGATGTGAGGTTCCATCTTATCAAGCCTAAGATAAAGTCTGGCTTTCTTCCGGATTTTTGCCTCTACATCTCTCCCAAAATAAGTTTAAACCTCATTATTATGGACCCTTTTGTATTCTTCAGAAGATTAATCCTGTATCCTTCTGTCTCCGTTTCCCTCGAACATGGAAAATCCATCCAGTTTTTCACATCTCTCAATTGAAACCCTATACACCTGACCCTTTTCTTAGACAATTCACATGTCCTCCCCCTTTGTTGGTGAATGACAAATCCGAATATGAAGTTCAAGAAATATGTGACTCTCGCATATTCCGAAACCATCTTCAATATTGCATTCATTGGAAAGGCTGTCCTCTTAGAGAATGTTCTTAGGAAGATGCGTCTTCTGTTCACGCCCCACTTTTGATCCGTTGGTTTTTTCGTCTCTATCCGCACAAACCCGGGGCTCTGGGGTGGAGGGACTTACTGTCGTGCCGCACCGGACTGTGGCATGAGCCGAGCATTCGGTTCGGGCGCGGCTGCGGTTCATAGCAGCTGGGTGTGCCGCGCCCCTACTGTGCTTTACTTTCTTGCTCAAAGCCCCAAATTGGGCATGGGGCCTCGGTGAGTCTTGGGCGCAGCGCGCCCTCAATATTTTCTTGGGCACCTTCCCCCACACCCCTCACTTACCTGGTGAGCCTGTACTTTTTCTTTCTTTCTTTTCTTTTTCTTCCTTTCCTCGTGTTTTTATGTGCATATTAAGCAGCCATGTTCTTTCTTTTTCCCAGCATGCCTTCTTTTTCCCTGCATGCCTTAGGAACCTTTTTCAACATGGTGTCTTTTCTCCATATGTTCCTATGTTTCTTTCCCAATCCAGTACGGTGCCTTTCTACTTCATGTTGGTCATTTCCTGTTCTTGGGTATATAAGTGTAGGAGGCTGGACTGGCTTGTAGTGAGTACCAAGGGGTACTTGCACCTTGCACCAGGCCCAGTTATCCCTTATTAGTGTATAGGGTGTCTAGCAGCTTAGGCTGATAGATAATGGTAGCTTAGCAGAGCAGCTTAGGCTGAACTAGGAGACGTGTGAAGCTACTACAGTACCACTTAGTGTCATATGCACAATATCATAAGAAAACACAATACACAGTTATACTAAAAATAAAGGTACTTTATTTTTATGACAATATGCCAAAGTATCTTAGAGTGTACCCTCAGTGAGAGGATAGGAAATATACACAAGATATATATACACAATAGCAAAAATATGCAGTATAGTCTTAGAAAACAGTGCAAACAATGTATAGTTACAATAGGATGCAATGGGGAAACATAGGGATAGGGGCAACACAAACCATATACTCCAGAAGTGGAATGCGAACCACGAATGGACCCCAAACCTATGTGACCTTGTAGAGGGTCGCTGGGACTATTAGAAAATAGTGAGAGTTAGCAAAATAACCCTCCCCAAGACCCTGAAAAGTGAGTGCAAAGTGCACCAAAGTTCCCCTAAGGACAAAATAGTCGTGTTAGAGGGAAAATGCAAGGAAAACACAAATCAGCAATGCAACAACGATGGATTCCTGACTGAGGGTACCTGTGGAACAAGGGGACCAAGTCCAAAAGTCACAAGCAGCTCGGAGATGGGCAGATGCCCAAGAAATGCCAGCGGTTGGTGCAAAGAAGCTCTTACTAGGCTGAAGAACTGTGAATACTGCAGGAACGACAAGGGCTAGAGACTTCCCCTTTGGAGGATGGATTCCCCACGCCTTGGAGAGTCGTGCAGAAGTGTTTTCCCGCCGGATGGACGCCAACAAGCCTTGCTACACGCAAATCGTGCGTTTGGCGTTTTTGGACGCTGCTGGGGCCCAGGAGGGACCAGAAGGTCGCAAATTGGACCTGCAGAGAGAGGGGACGTCGAGCAAGACAAAGAGTCCTCACTGAAGCAGGTAGCACCCGGAGAAGTGCCAGAAACAGGCACTACGAGGATGCGTGAAACGGTGCTCGCCGAAGTTGCACAAAGGAGTCCCACGTCGCCGGAGACCAACTTAGAAAGTCGTGCAATGCAGGTTAGAGTGCCGTGGACCCAGGCTTGGCTGTGCACGAAGGATTTCCGCCGGAAGTGCACAGGGGCCGGAGTAGCTTGCAAAGTCGCGGTTCCCAGCAATGCAGCCCAGCGAGGTGAGGCAAGGACTTACCTCCACCAAACTTGGGCTGAAGAGTCACTGGACTGTGGGGGTCACTTGGACGGTGTCGCTGGATTCGAGGGACCTCGCTCGTCGTGCTGAGAGGAGACCCAAGGGACCGGTAATGCAGCTTTTTGGTGCCTGCGGTTGCAGGGGGAAGATTCCGTCGACCCACGGGAGATTTCTTCGGAGCTTCTGGTGCAGAGAGGAGGCAGACTACCCCCACAGCATGCACAAGCAGGAAAACAGTCGAGAAGGCGGCAGGATCAGCGTTACAGAGTTGCAGTAGTCGTCTTTGCTACTATGTTGCAGGTTTGCAGGCTTCCAGCGCGGTCAGCGGTCGATTCCTTATCAGAAGGTGAAGAGGGAGATGCAGAGGAACTCGGCTGAGCTCATGCATTCGTTATCTAAAGTTTCCCCAGAGACAGAGACCCTAAATAGCCAGAAAAGAGGGTTTGGCTACCTAGGAGAGAGGAAAGGCTACTAACACCTGAAGGAGCCTATCACAAGGAGTCTCTGACGTCACCTGGTGGCACTGGCCACTCAGAGCAGTCCAGTGTGCCAGCAGCACCTCTGTTTCCAAGATGGCAGAGGTCTGGAGCACACTGGAGGAGCTCTGGACACCTCCCAGGGGAGGTGCAGGTCAGGGGAGTGGTCACTCCCCTTTCCTTTGTCCAGTTTCGCGCCAGAGCAGGGGCTAAGGGGTCCCTGAACCGGTGTAGACTGGCTTATGCAGAATTGGGCACATCTGTGCCCAACAAAGCATTTCCAGAGGCTGGGGGAGGCTACTCCTCCCCTGCCTTCACACCATTTTCCAAAGGGAGAGGGTGTCACACCCTCTCTCAGAGGAAGTTCTTTGTTCTGCCATCCTGGGCCAGGCCTGGCTGGACCCCAGGAGGGCAGCTGCCTGTCTGAGGGGTTGGCAGCAGCAGCAGCTGCAGAGAAACCCCAGGAAGGGCAGTCTGGCAGTACCAGGGTCTGTGCTACAGACCACTGGGATCATGGAATTGTACCAACAATGCCAGGATGGCATAGAGGGGGCAATTCCATGATCATAGACATGTTACATGGCCATATTCGGAGTTACCATGGTGAAGCTACATATAGGTAGTGACCTATATGTAGTGCACGCGTGTAATGGTGTCCCCGCACTCACAAAGTTCAGTGAATTGGCTCTGAACAATGTGGGGGCACCTTGGCTAGTGCCAGGGTGCCCTCACACTAAGTAACTTTGCACCTAACCTTTACCAGGTAAAGGTTAGACATATAGGTGACTTATAAGTTACTTAAGTGCAGTGTAAAATGGCTGTGAAATAACGTGGACGTTATTTCACTCAGGCTGCAGTGGCAGGCCTGTGTAAGAATTGTCAGAGCTCCCTATGGGTGGCAAAAGAAATGCTGCAGCCCATAGGGATCTCCTGGAACCCCAATACCCTGGGTACCTCAGTACCATATACTAGGGAATTATAAGGGTGTTCCAGTAAGCCAATGTAAATTGGTAAAAATGGTCACTAGCCTGTTAGTGACAATTTAGAAAGAAATGAGAGAGCATAACCACTGAGGTTCTGATTAGCAGAGCCTCAGTGAGACAGTTAGTCACTACACAGGTAACACATTCAGGCACACTTATGAGCACTGGGTCCCTGGTTTACCAGGGTCCCAGTGACACATACAACTAAAACAACATATATACAGTGAAAAATGGGGGTAACATGCCAGGCAAGATGGTACTTTCCTACAATAAGATAAGTGATTCTTCTTCTCCTTGCACTGCAAAACTTTCTTTGGTGGGGATCTTCACTCCTGCTACTTTTTTCTCCTGTTATTTTTCCTTGCCTGTTCCAGCTTCTTCCAGTATTAGTTTTCCTGTTGGAAAACTTACCTTTTTGCTTCTTTTTTGTTCCAGGGAGTTCCTGCTTTAGAGGTTTTTCCCCTTTGGATTTTTTTCCTCTGAGACTCCTTCTGGAGGGCACGGACTGCTTTTTGACGTTCCTCCGTCGGCAGCACCGTGGCTACCAGAAAGGACCGCCCTTAACTGGGTCAAGGCAGAACCTGCAAGAATCAAGACCTTTCTGGAGTTCCAGTGGGCCAAAGACATAAACGACGGCTAGCCTGTGACACATACACACCAATACCCACAACCACCACGCATACATGTTGAAGAGACTGCTACAGAGATAGTGGGCATACAACATCAGTTTTACACTTTCTACTCTTAACACTTAATTCTCCTTAATTCTATTATTTCTTCACTCACCCTGAGTTCTCTGTAGCCTTGCTTCTCTCTATGAATGATAAGCTCTTCTTAAAAATGCTTATTACTGAGTCTGGAAGAAATTCTCAACCTATATATATATATATAGTTGGTGATAATGCGTTCTCCAAATCAGCTGATGTTAGTTGGTTTCTACTTTACATTAGAGAGTTCAATTACGTTTATTGCATTGGTAATTCTTGCTTGTGAAAGTTTGTTTTTCCTGTCTTATTTTGACTTCTGTCAATACTTGTATTTGTAAATGCTTGTTTATTAAAGTTAGTTTCTTCTTTCTTGCTTCGACATCTGTTGATAACTTGTATTTGTAAATGCTTGTTTATTAAAGTTAGTTTCTCCTTTCTTACTTCGACATCTGTCGATAACTTGTATTTGTAAATGCTTGTTTATTAAAGTTCGTTTCTCTTTTAAACTCTACTTTGGTTTATTACTGTTGCATTTGTAAATGCTTACTTGTTAACATTAATTTATCCGTTAAACTCGGCCTTCGTTTATAACCTTGGTATTAGTAAATACTTGCTTGTTAAAGTTTGTTTTTCTTTTGACTTTGGTATCTTAAACAGGAACCTTGTAAACATAAGGTTTATTCATACATTAAACTCTGTAGCCTTGCCAAACCTCCACTGGAATGGTCTACTATCAAACTAGTCGAATAAACCTTGACAATATTTATCACGTTTTCTGTAAAATAGTCTTCAAGGGTAATTTTACCTCACAGGAGTTTCTGCTCTGAAGCGCGCTCTCTCTCCACACAGCTTAATCCTGTCAGACCTCAGTTGAAGTGCGAAGCTTCCAGCTGGTGAGCTCGTAACCTAGCAACCAACCGATTGCAAGACTAGAACTGTAACTAACCTTCAGGACTCCCGACGGCCATCTTGAATCTTCTCTTCTTGATTCTTCCTTTGAAATAAGCACACGATTACTCTGCAAACCTTCTTCCAGTTTGGGCTTTGCTGTCTCCACTGAGGATATCTCTTTGCTTTTCTCAAGCATTTCTTTGATTTGATTTGGCAAGTTTGTGTGGTCATGACACGTGGATACACCCCTGGCACAGTGGTTGGCCAGGACTAATCACAGTGCCCTGACACCCCAGCTCTAAAGCTCCGGGTTCCACGTGCTGGCAAGCTAATCTTGCAAGTAGGTGGCCACACAGTTTTTCATTGAAGTAGTCAGCCCGCTACTACTGGCTGTAGGGCATTACTTATACCTGTGATGCCAATCCTGCCCAGATGGACACAACCCATAGTGGACATCATTGTACCCATCATCCACGCCACAGCTACCCAATGGTGCCCACACAGAGCCACCATGCCAACATATGTTACAAGTGAGAGTAAGTACTTACCCCATGTGGATGTTGTGCTGCCCTCAAGCGCCTATCCACCTCAGGGTAGGCCACCGCCAATTTGCGGGCTATTGGGGGGGGTCAGATGGGCACCCTTCCCTCATTGGGAGGATGTCCCCATCTGGGCCTTCGCGGTCTTCCGGGCCCAGCCTCTCAGGTCCTCTCCACCGCTTTCTGCAGTGGGTGCTCTGCCGGGCATGGACCCCCAGGGAAAGCACTTGCTTGGCGATGGCACACCAAATCCCCTTCTGATGGGCACTGACCTTCATGGGTGACACAGACAGAAGAACACAGTCACTTAGGGCCATATGTACGAACACATTTTCCCATGGACACAGAATGGGTAAAACCCTTTGCTACATCTGGCCCTTAGAGTGGCATCCCTGGGACAGTAGTGGACAGCACACATCACACTTCCACACCCATACGTCGTCAGCCAACCTAGCCCTAGGACCCTCACCCTCACCCATGTCCATGTTCCATTCACACTGCCACCTACCAAGGCCACCATCCCCATGAGCACAACTCACAAACAGGACAATGAAAATGGGCTCACCTGCTGCTCTGGTGCCCTATACAACTGTCCATACAAGGGCAGGATCCCATCCACGAGCCGCTCCAACTCTTCCTGGGTGAAGGCTGGGGCCCTGTCTCCTTCAGGACGTGGCATCTTGGCTACCAGAGTCAGTACACAGCAGCACACGCAGTGGAGGTCTTCAGTGCACGAGGTTCAGGAGTCAAGTGAGCATGAGCACATGAAATGAGGGTCAATACTGACGCGGACATCACCGTCACCGGCAATCACAATTGACTCCTGCCTCCCATTGGCAACAGTGTGAACCAATGGGAAGTTACAGGGCAATCATGACCGCCGACCGCCATGAAGTGTTACACTGGTGGGATGATCTCACTTCCTCCTGTCCCATGCATGCAGACAGGTGGAAACCATTTGACATTTACAATGTGTAATGTGTTGAAATTTAGTGCGTCATACGTCTATACTGCACGACATTGTACCACCTCTCTCCTGTTCCCAGGTACTATGCACGGTTGAGGATGAGGAATGCACCGGTGTACAGGCCCATAGTCGACCTTGCCACCCTGGAGGAGCGTCACGTTACCCAGAACTATCACCTGATCCGTGTGACCATAATGGAACTGGTGGCCCAGTTGGGGCAGGATATGTTGCCTGCCACTGGTCATCCCAATGCCATCCCTCCCACAGTGCAGGTGTTTTCAGTCCTCCACTACCTTGCCTCAGGCGCCTTCTAGATCACAGTGGGCCTCGCAGCTGGGGTATCACAGCCCATGTTCACAAATGTCCTGAGGGATGTACTGTATGCCCTGATTAAACATATGTCCAGCTACATCTGTTTCCCCCAACATGCAGAATTTCTCACTGTCAAAACTGCGTTCTACCATGTAGTACACGTCCCACATGTGATTGGGGATGTTGATGGCACTCGAGTTGCCCTGGTGCCACCCAAGAGGAATGAACAGGTGTACAGAAACAGCAAAAACTTTCATTCAGTGAATGTACAGGTGGTGTGTCTCGCGGACCAGTACATCTCCCAGATGAAGGCCAGGGACCCAGGCTCTGTGCATAATTCCTACATCCTGCGGAACAGCAGCATCCCACATATGATGGCACCACTCCAGAGGGACCAGGCCTGGCTTGTCGGTATGTACTCCAGCATAAGTGTGGCCCTCAGCTCTCTGCACCCTTGTGTCCCTGCCCTATTGCCCTCCCGGTCTTGACATGCCGCTTCCCTCTATACACACAGGTGACTTTGGCTATCCCACCCTGCCCTGGCTCATGACACCTGTGAGGCATCCAACCTCAGCTGCAGAGGACTGTTACAAGGAGGCCCACGGTGGTACCTGACGGGTCATTGAGAGATGCTTCGGTCTGCTGAAGGCCAGGTTCCAGTGTTTGCATGTCTCCGGGGGTGCCCTGCTCTACAACCCACAGAAGGTGGGCCAGATCATTGGGGCCTGCTGCGTGCTGCACAATCTGGCCCTGAGGTCTCATATCCCATTGCTGGATGCAGAGGAGGGGCTAGTTGTTCCAGTGGCTGATGAAGGGGACATGGGGAGTGATGAATAGGAGGATGATGAGGATGCAGCTGACTCCAGGGCAGAGCTGATTCGACATTACTTCGGCTGAGATGCAGGTATGTGTAAACTGTGTGATATGTGTCCTCTACAACTGTCTGCCTTGCCCCTGATGCCACCTATTGTCTGTGACCACTGACACAATTGGTTGCAGTTCTGACTGGATGGGTTGGGGGGGGGGAGGCACATGTGCCCATGACTTAGGTAGCCACAGTGTACAGGTCAGGCCCATAGTCAGGCAGCTGTTGTGCTTGTGCACTGGTGCCCTCAATGTGTATGTAATATGTTCCCTGAGCTGCCAGAGCACATGCTATGTGTGTGCCACACAGGGTTGTTGCATGTGTGCAGCATCTATCCTGGGATTCAACATTGGGTAGCAGTGCTACATTGTTGTTGGTGCCAGTGAGTATAGGGTCAGGTCTGGTGCTGGGTGCTGTGCAGTTTGGACCACTGGGTTGGTATGTGTTGTTACTGTGTTTAGGTACTGGCCATATGGTTGTGAACCTGACTGGCATATCTGCAATGGATTCTAGTTCCTACAGTGCATTTGTGTGGAGTTGGCATCTGACTACAGTGATTGTTGTCCCTGTCTTGCTCTACTTTCAGGATAATGTTGTGGTGTACTGTGGTCCCTGCTTGGCCTGTTGCCTCCATTGACACATATGTCCAGCCACTACCTGCTACATGTCGGTCCTCCCAGGATTTTGCTCCCCCCTCTGTCACCCTCCCATGAATGTTCCGTTGTACACGTATTGCCAATTCCATGCGTACTCATGACAAATAAATAGGTAGACATGAACTGTGCTAAATATTTGTTTATTTGGTATGTACAAGTGTAAGGGGTAATGAGTGGGGTCATGGCGGCGGAGATCATCAGAGTGGTCACTCCAGCTGTAGGTAGTCCTGGTCCAGTGTGCTGGCTATGGGTAGACGGTGATATGGGAGTGGACAGTCAACAGGGTGTCACAGTCACACACAAGGGAGCATGTTCAGGAGTGGATCGCTTCCTGGTGGTGGTCGTGGTCTGGCCATCATGTCTGGCTGTATGTCTAGTTGGACGTCCTCGCTTGCGTGGGGGTTCCTCAGCTACAGGGGTCGGGGTGCTGGTGTCTTGCGAGTCCTGTGGCGGAGCCTCCATGCCACTGGCTGCAGATGATATGGAGGGCTGTGATGGGATGTGGCCAGTGGTAGGGGCCTACTGGTGGGTGGTGGACTCACGAATGACAGTGGTCTGGTCCCTGAGCACCACTACCATGGAGGCCATGGTGGTATTGTGGGACTGCCACTGGTGCATGGCCTCTTGATGGTATTGCTCCTGCAGCCGCTGGGTCTCCTGCACAGTAGAAAGGATTTGGGCCACTATGTCCTGGGTGTGCTGGTAGAAACCCAAGACTTGGTTGAGGCCCTCCTGGGCAATCAGTTGGTGTGGCAGTCTTGACCCTTGGCCCACGGTTTCCCTCCCATTACCCCTGGCCACCTAAGCCTGTGCCCCTGGCACAGTGTGCCCACTCCCAGTAGCAGTAGTGTCTTCATTATCTAGGGTGGGTTCCCTGGACTCTGGCCTCAGTACTATTAGGCACACCTCTGATTGCTGGGTCCCTGGGGCAGAGGTTTGGGGTTCAGGGTCTGGCTGTGGTGTGGTTGCCCCATGGGTAGGGGCATCCGCTGTGTTCAGAGTGGGTGTGCCATTGGTGGACTGTCCAGTGGCCCCAGTTGGCCCAGGCAAGTTGGCCTCATCCAGACATCCAGTGGGGCCTACATCCTGGTGAGGGCTGTCTGAGCCTGGCATTCTCTGCAGGGTGTCAGTAGTAGTGGATGGATATGGTAGATGTAAGTTGTGTGACTATATTTGTTATGCCCCTGTTGTGATGCATGCAGTAGCTCGACTGGCTTCCCAGTGCTGGCAATGACAGTTGCTGCACTGCAGACATTGATTTGGTTAGGATTGTGGGTGCTGTGGTTCTTCACAATATGACTGTCATCCGTGCATTAGGGGTCTGTGTGTAGGGATGGTGAGAGTGGGGTGGGGTGACATGCAGAGGAGGGGTCCGGGGTGTTTGGGACGGGAGCAGTGGGGTGGGTTGCAGTGGGTTGGGGAGTGGTGAGGAGCCATGCTGAGCCTGGGTGGTTAGTGTTTGGGGGATATTGCTGACTTACCAGAGTCAAGCCCTCCGCTGATGCCACTCAGGCCCTCAGGATGCAAGATGCCCAGGACCTTCTCCTCCCAGGATGTCAACTGAAGGGGAGGAGGTGGGGGCCCAACGGCAGTCTTGTTTCGGGCTATCCTCTGCCTGGACGGCATTGATCAGACCTTCCCCCTGTGGTTGTTCCACCTCTTTCTGATGTTCTCCCTTGTGCGTGGGTATGTGCCAACTTCATTGACCCTGTCGACAATCCTCTGCCACAACTCTGTCTTTTTGGCAATGGATGTTTGCTGTACTTGGACTCCCATGAGCTGCGGCTCTACTCTGATGATCTCATCCACCATGACCTGCAACCGTGGATCCTTCTGGCGTGACATGTTGTGGGGTGGGTATGTGCTGTGAGTGTTGGATGCAGTGTGGGCTGTGTGGTGATGTGGGGGTGCTTGGCTGTGTGTGCGAGTGAGCTGTGGTGTTGATTTGTGCAGTGTGTGCTGTGTGATATTTGTTTGCTGTGTTTGGGGTACACTTTGTCTCGAGTGTGGCTGTGGCTGCTCGTATCTGACGTAAGGGATTGTTGGTGGGGGAGGTGTTACATGGTAGCGTGGTCAGTTGTACGTAGTGTGTGTATGGTTATCAGGTGTGGGTTATTTGAACTAGCCAATGTGGTGTTGCCTACTTTCCGCAGTGCCTTTTTGTTCCGCCACAGTGCGAACCGCCGTTTTCCACCGTGCATGTTCAACTGTGCTGGAGGTTGCCTCATAATATGACGGTCAGACTGGTGTTGGCATGGCGGGGCCAGCAGTTGGTCAGTCACTCTTTTGTCATGGGTTGACCTGGCCGTGTTGGTTTTGTGTCTGTATTTGGGAGGTTTGTGTTTTGTGACTCGTAATACGGCAGTCGCTATACCGCCACAACTGCTGGTATCATGGCGCCATTTCGCATGCCGGTCTTGCCCGAAAAACGCCAAACTCGTAATGAGGGCCAATATGGTGCCCAGTAAGCTAGTGGTGGTAATGTGCCATGAATCCTCAGACAATTGATACGGTGATGTGAATCCGGGTGTCGCCTGAAAGATACCATGGGGTATTATGCATTCAGCACGTGATGTACTGTACATCTATGTCTATGGCAGGCCATGGTATTCTCTTTACAGGCGCCATATCTTTCAGAATTTATGTGGGCACCCTCTCCCTTCAGATAGAGAATGTTAATTTTCCATAGACCAGTCCAGTTCTGCACCCCAGCATTCCTTTAAGGTTAGGGCTGGAGATCATCATAGTTATCCTGAATTGCAAGTAATCCCAAATTGAAGAACAGACATTGGTATCTAGTACCTTCCGTGTCTCCCCATTTACCTAACACACAGAGCTTCCCTTCCAGGGCCAACATCAGACCTGTGACCCCATCTACAGATCACACTACCAATTTCCAATATGGTTGCATAGCAGGGCAATCCCACAATATATGCAGGAAAGTCCTCCTTTGTCTGCATCCCCAGTCCTCACCCTCAGGCCTCCAGATTTTAGCCAATAACACCCTTGTGTAGCATGTCATATGAAGAATATTGAACTGTGCAAGGTGGAACCCCAGGTTAATTGCCACCTCCTTTGGTCTCCTCAACACCTCAACCAGTAATCATAAGACAATTCTCCGAGATCTCATTTCCATAGCCCCCTTCAGTGCTTCAAGCGCATCCAGTATGTTATTCATGATATTTCTATAAATGAGCAATATCGCCTTGTGCCTTAGTTGTTCCTTTAGTATCCTATCCTCCAGTGGATTAGCTTCTGCCATCTGCCAACTATGTTTTTAGATAATGCATGTCGGAGGCGCAAGTAGCGGAAGACCTGCCTCTTGGGCATCTAGTACTCTTCCTTAAGAACACAAAATTCTTTCATGGTTGTGCCTGCAAAATATCATGAAGCATGCTGATTCCTATGAGGTCCCAGCTCTGAAAGCGAGACAATCCCTGTGTCTCAGGTAGCTTCCAGCAGTGCCACAGTGGAGCACTTCCCGTAACATCCCCAAACCATCCCATCTGGCAGAGGGTTTTAGCCCACGCCTGAAGTGCCACTCCGCAGATAATGATGATAGAGGGCTGCTAGGTATCCTCCTGGTCTCATAAATGCCCCCTCTCCTATAACAGATGGCTAACGTAAGGCTGTAAACACCCAGTCATTTACCACAACCAATTGCGTAGCCCAATAGTATCGTCTGAGGTCCCAGAGGGCTATGCCCCCTTTGTATACCTATCCCAGTGAGCCTTGTCAACGCAATCCACAAGGTACCCAAGTTCCAGAGGAACTGTCTCAGTTCGCAGTCCATGCTCTGGATGGAGCTCTTCAGAATGGCATAGGCAAGTTTTCTAATACATAAATACATTTGGTTAGAATTATAATTTTATATAACGCAGCTCCACCCAGAAATGAGAGTGATAGTGTTTGCCAGTGTGCGACATCCCTCTTGAATTATTCTATTATCCTATCAACCGATAGTTCCAGTTCAATGGCACAGCATGCTTGGGGTTCCACCGCTAGGGCAAATAACTTAGGGGATAGCAGGTAGCCCTGTCAAGTGCCTGTTTGCAGTGGGAATGCAGTAGAGTATTCACCAGTAACACAAACGGGAGCAGCATAGAGTAGTTTCACCTAGTTTAGGTATGTTGGCCCTAGATTCATCTGCTCTCGGACTTGAAATAAGTAGGACCACTCAAGGAAGTCAAATGCATTTGATGCATCTAGTAAGACAATCTCAGCCAGAGTAGCAACATCAGCCATCCTGGGGAGGCAGCCAAACAGTTCTTGGAGATTGAGCTTGGTACTCCTGCCAGCATAAAGTCCAACTGCTTAGGGTGTATCACGTACCATTATTACTAGCAATAGGTGACTCGCGAGTACCATGGCTAAGATTTTAGCCCCAGCATTTAGGTGGAAAATGGACCCATAAGAGCTACATTGGTCCACTGGTTTACCTCCTTTATGAATTACCGTAATCATGGCCACTTGGGTCAACTCTGCTATACAGCCCTCGCCTATTGCCGCCTTATACATCTGGAGGAAGTAGATATAAATTCCACTACTTAAGCATTTGCACAGTTCATTGGGTAGACCATTTGGGCCAGGGGCTTTACCCGATTACAGCGATCCTGTCCTCTATCTCTTCTAAAGTGATAGGTGCATCAAGCACCACTCTATTGGTGTCAGACGAGAAGTGAAGGGAGGGGAATGGAACAAAGGAAGACCTGTATCTCCATCGCTGTATGAGTCAATGTCGATGTGTAAAGTTGTGCATATTGGCAGGCAAACTCCTCTGCAATGCAAGTATTACCAGTGATATTCACCTGGGCCTTGGTTTGGAGCACCCCAACCCATCTGTCCGCTTCGTCCCTCCTACGTAGCCATACTAGTGTTTTAGTAACTTTTGATCTATTTGAGTTAGAAAAAACTTTTGGGGGTTAAAATCTGCAGATTATACAGCAGATTATGGATTATGTGGCACATGTGTCAAATCCACAGTAATGTGGAAAAAGCCACAGCCACAAAATTGTATAATTTCGGTGGTCCTGACCTTAGTACAAGGGCGTAAACATTCTATATAGGACCCTTCCCTTCCAGTACAACAAAATATTCTTCAAGACTTTTCCCTCTGTATGTGTGGGGTACAGTGCAACACACATGCAAAATTTGAAAAATATGAGACATTTACAAGGTTGCTTCACTGTTACTCCTGCATCGAGGAGACATAGGGCCTGATATAGAGTTTAGAGGACGGGTAACTCTGTCAGAAACATGACGAATATCCCACCCACCTTATTATGATGTTCATAGGATATAATGGACTCGTAATATGGCAGACGGGATATCTGTCACATTTGTAATGGAGTAACCCATATAATGCTATCTATATTTTACCCCCAGCTCCATCTTGACCACTGACTCCATTTTGTGCTTAGCTTCAAACACCGTCATATTGGTGGTGAAGGTATTTATCCATGCACAACTTATGCAACATGTTATTCACTCCTTTACCTTTCTTTGTCACCAAGGCAGGGACAGAACATGGAGGAGTGAGGGAAAGATAAGGATGTACCAGAGAATGTTTATGGTACGTCAGGGAACAGTTCGGTCTTGGGAGTGCACCTTGGGATGTGGCCAATCTCTAAGGGTGGTCTTTCAACACGGACCTGGTACAGCCAGCATTTGAACAACAACTTACAGTATGGGAGGGGGAGTTTCTAGAATTCTTCTCTCCAGCTTGTTTAAGGTATTTAAGAGGGAAGCTGGATGACTGGGGTTAGACAGAACTCTTTCTGGGAAGGGGACGCCTTTGCCCGGATTCCTATTGTGGTTAGTTCTCTCTTTTCGCTGTCGCTTGGGTTCACGTCGTGCAGCTGGCAAAGAGATGATGTCTATGTCACGCCCCATAGTGATACATTTTAATTCTTATTTTCATCATTGTGTTGTGCATGAATATATAATTACTATATAGAGATATATTATCCATGGTTGAATTAGTGTATTGTCTTTGTTTCTATGATCATTATTATTCTACTGCTGTGATTACTTTCAGAAGTATACTTGTGTTGCTGCATTTTACCGAAACGCTTTCCCTGTACAAACGCTGAGAAGTGCCTTAATAAATTCATTACTCAGACTAAGAGTGCTGCATTGTTGGCATTCCTTTCATTTTGTCTTTTCTCACTCTGAAGTACAGCCAAACACCCCAGCTGCCAAACTCTAAATCAGGCCCATAATGTTTTGGTTCAAATCCCTGTCTATAAATGTTAGTAAATACGGATTTGCCTCAAAACCTATGGGTGGTTGCATGGGAACCCCCATGTACCACCTATGGTACAACCTCTTAATGCAAAGTAGCATAAGGTAGGCCATACTACTACTAATTATCACTGTGGGCAGCTTTCCCACACAATCATAGTTTCAGTTGGAAAGAGTCAATTCCGCCACAACACTGTGCTGGGTTGGCATTGGTTTTGTGATGCAGACCCAGCACAAAGTGTTAGTAATTCTGGACCAGAATCTCTAAACAGGTACTTGTCAATATTATTAGGACAATTTGTATTTTTACTGCAAGCTAATGCAAAGTAATTCAATTACCAATGCAGAGCAAATGATGATCACTGCGTAAAATCGGAAGGCAATGGAAAAGCCAAAGGGAAAGGGCCCCTGAAGGATAAGAGAAACGTTGTTTAAGCTTGTCATTGAGCATGACAAATTTCTGTAGGCGTGTTCCTAATTGTAAAGAAGGTCTAAACATGCTTGAACAGCTATCATTCAGATATGGTTCCTGCAGAGTGTTAAATCATATAATTTACAAACACCTAAAATTTCAGGGTTGACTAAAAATTTGGCTATGCCATTTCACTTAACTGCACATTTGTGTGTTTATCAATATGATAGGTCAATTTTTATTGTCTCCCTCAGCGGCATTTCATACTTATCTGCAGCTATGTTCACAGAACCATGTTTGAGTCATGCCTTTGAACTTCATGCGCCTCACCCAAGACCTCCCATATAGGCCACACTACATTCAACATCTTTATCAACCATGCAGTCCAAAAGATTGCCTAGAATCAGAATGTCAATTAGAATACCTCCTAGGCTTGTCCAGAAGAGGACCAAATAAACACATAGGTGAGAGAGATCCGGTCTTCATTGCATTGATTACAGTTTATTTAACATCAGACACACCAAAGGTCATGGGAGGAATTTCTGCAATAAGTCTAACCACTGACAATCACTCTGGGCAGCATTCCAACCCATTGTTCTTTTGGCCACCATGCCACCTCAGTTTGGACCAGACTCATGCAAATCAATCTTGACCCCGCTCCAATAGGAATAGTCCAGGATAGTCCAGTTTAAACTACCAGATCAGGTCCTCCCTGAAAGAACTCATGCAACCTAAGGCTGGTTTCGCTCTGATTGGGGCTCCTCAGTCAGTGTAGCTTTATTCCCAAGGCAAAGTGAGCAAGGGGCCCATGTCTGGGCATACCCTTGGCCACCTAATGCATTAGAAAAAACACACAAAAGGTGATGAGAGGAAAGCTTGCGATAGGTCTAACCACTGGCAATCACTCAGGGTAGCATTCCAAGCAGTCATTCTTTTGGCCACCATGCAAATTCTGCTTGAACCCAACCATATGCAAATCAGTTGTATCCCTACTCCAATAGGTACAGTCCAGCTGAACTGTCAGACCAGGTCGTCCCTGAGCAAGAGCACACACATCCCAACACCGATTTCATCCTGTTTTTGCTAAGAATTATTTTAAAGTGCCTCCCTAAGTTTAGCCCCTCCTCTGGAAGGAGTTGTGTTAGACCTGGCATCCATGGTGTTGTCTCCCCTGACTTTTTGCCTTCTGTTCTTGTACAGGCGACTAGCGCACAAGGGAAGGAGGGAGGGAGGAAAACGAGAGTGACACACACACCCACAACACACACCATACACAGCTGCACACAAAAAATAGTGTGTCCCCAAAAAACGGCAGAATAATGCAAGAACAACAGGAATGGACGAAAGTGATTGTAAGCAAATCAACATCTAAATAACTTATTCGATTTGTCAATAAAACAGATATGTACACATGTACACAAAGGGACACTGCCCAGTCCAATGTTCAAAGGTCCCACATGGCCACAGGGCACAGTCTAAGGCCCAACTCGAATCCTGACCTCATCCGGATAGAACTCTGCAGGGGCATCAGTTTGCAAATAGGCAGGCACCTCGGGGGGGCACCCCAGCAAGATGCGGGAACAGCCCACTGGTTCTGGAGGGAGCTCCATGTCCATTGCTCTATCCTGGGGAGTGCAAGGCCACAGTCTCTGGAGTGGGTGACTTTCCCACTCGTTCTGGAGGGGGCAACTTGCCCATTTCTCTCTGCTGGGGAGTGCAAGGCCACAGTCTCTGGAGTGGGTGACAAGCCCACCTGTTCTGGAGGGGTCTCCATGCCCATTGCTCTGTCCTGGGGAGTGCAAGGCCACAGTCTCTCAGGTGGGTGACTTGCCCACTGATTCTGGAGGGGCAACTGGCCCATTCCTCTGTCCTGGGGAGTGCAAGACCACAGTCTCTGGAGTGGGTGACAAGCCCACTGCTTCCGGAGGGGGCTCCATGCCCATTGCTCTGTCCTGGGGAGTTCAAGGCCACAGTCTCTGGAGCGGGTGACTTTCCCACTGGTTCTGGAGGGGGCAACTTGCCCATTTCTCTGTCCTGGGGAGTGCAAGGCCACAGTCTTTGGAGTGGGTGGCAAGCCCACTGGTTCTGGAGTGGGCACCTTGCCCATTGCTCTGTCCTGGGGAATGGAGGGCCACAGTCTCTCAGATGGGTTCTGGATTGGCCAACTCGTACAGCAGCCCCTGAAGGGTGGCTTACTTGGTATCCCCTGGCAGTGACAACTGTAGTGTGTTGGCAGATGGAGATGCCTCCTGTGCAGCCTCTGCAGTTGGTGATTGCTGCAGTGTGGTGGTAGATGGAGGACCCTCCTGGGCAGCCTCTGCACTTGCTGATGGCTGCAGTGTCGTGGTGGATGGAGGAGCCTCCTGGGCAGCCTCTGTAGCTGCTCATGTCTGCAAATCATCAGCTGGCGATGGGGGACCTGTGACAGCTGGTGGTGGTGTAGATGTCACCCTGACAGCCTCCGCCGGAGTAGAGGGCTTCATCTCATCCATTACATGGTGCGTGGATCCCTTACCCTTCCTGGCAGAGGTGGATGGCCTCTTCCCCTTCCTGGATGGAGGTGCAGGCTCCTTCCTCTTCTTGCCTGGTGATGGAGGCTCCTTCCCCTTCTTGCCTGGTGGTGCAGCCTCCTTCCCCTTCTTCCATGGAGGTGTGGTATCCTTACCACCACAAGTAGGTGGTGCTACTGCTGTCCCCGTGGACTGTTTGACTGAAGTGCTGGGCTAGGTCTTTGGGACCCTGCTCTCATGGGCAGGACAGGGGGTGAGAGGGAGGGAAGAGGTCAAGTTGGGAAAGGAAAAGCTTTTTAGGGACGTTGGGGCGGGAGGAGGGAGGAGTAATGGGAGTGGAGGTTGAGGGAGTGGTTATAGGAAGTGTATGTCTGCTGAATTTGGGTGCAGGTGCATGGGTTTTATGCTGATGTGAGGTGGATGGCTGTTGTGTGTGTGAGGGCTTGCATTTGTGTCCTTTAGGGGGGACAGACAGGGTGGGAGAGTACACAGGGGATGCATGCATGGCTGTTGTGAAGGTGTCTGCCAGTGAAGTGTATGTTCTGCTTGGTGTGGTGATGCTGGTAGTGGATGTTGATGTAGTGCATGCAGTTGTGAGTGTGGACGTGACTGGGAGGGAGGTGCATGTTGTCAAGGATCTGGCCCATCATGTCCTGGGAATGTTGGTAGGCTCCCAGGATCTCGGAGAGTGCCTCCTGGAGAGTCAGTTCCCTGGTCCTGCCCTCCCCCTGGCGCACAGCAGTCCTCCCAGTGTCCCTGTTGGCCTGAGCCCCTGTCCCCTAAACGGTGTGCCCACTGCCACTGACCCCAGGTCCCTGATTGTCTTGGGGGTGAGGTGTGGCCTGGGGTCCCTGTACAGGTGGGCACACTGCTGATTGACTGGTCCTAGGGACAGGGGTGTGGGTACGCTGGGTCGGAGCTGTAGTGTTGGATACTGAAGGAGGAGGCTCTGTGGTGGTCTGTGAATGGGCTTGGGTGACCGGCTGTCCATTGGTCCCTGATGGGCCAGGTAGGTCATCCAGATCCTGAAGTCTACAGTTACTGTCATCACTGGGGGCATCTTCTGTTGGTGGACTGGATAGTCATGGCACCTCCTCTCCACTGAAATTGGCTGGGGTACCTGTGGGGATGTAAGTGACATATTATGCTTCACGTGCATGACAAATTGTACATCCCTGGCTTCCCCTCTATCGTTGGTGTTGCCCTGCCACCTTTGCTTGTTTATGGTGGTGTATTGTGTGATTTTTAGTTTCCCTATGCTGTGGATGCTTTGGTGATGGGTGTCCATGCAGGGCTGGGAGGACTGTCCATGCATTGGTATGGCACGCAGGGCTTGGCATTGGTGTTAGTCATCTGCGTTGGTGCAGTGTGTGGCGTGGAGTAGAGTGATCGGAGTGAGGGTGAGGGGTGTGGTGGCATGCAGGTATGGGGGGGTGATAAGTGTTAAATGTTGACTTACCAGTGTCCAGTCCTCTGGCTACTCCAGCGAGTCCCTCAGGATGCAGTATTGCCAAGTCTTGCACCTCCCATGCTGTGAGCTGTGGGGGAGAAGGTGGGTGCCCACTGCCAGTCCTCTGTATGGCGAGGTGGTGCCTTGCTGTTATGGAACATACCTTCCCCATTAGGTCGTTCCACCTCTTCCTGATGTCATCCCTTGTTCTTGGATGCTGTCCCACGGTGTTCACCCTGTCCATGATTATCCGCCATAGCTCCATCTTCCTTGCAATGGATATTTGCTGTACCTGTGCTCCAAACAGCTGTGGCTCTACCCTGACAATTTCCTCCACCATGACCCGTTATTCCTCATCAGTGAAACGGGGGTGTCTTTGTGGGGACATGGGTGTTTTGTGGTGTGTGTTGGTGAAAGTGTGTTGAGTAATGTGGTGGGATGTGTAATGTGGGGTGTGTGAGGGATGTATGGGTGTAAGTGGTGTGTGTGTAGTTGTCTCAGTGGTCTTGGTGTCAGTATGGTGGCAATGATTTGTAATCGTAAAGGGTTGTGGGTAATGTGGGTGTCTGTTTTGTAGTGGTGTGGGTGGGTGTGATGTGCGTCTGGGTGTCAGGTGTGTGTTTTTCGTATTGGCCAATTTGGTGTTGTTCTGTATTTGGGTGTCCGTTCTGAGAGTAGCGGTATGTACCGCCAATGGTTTACCGCCGTTGAATGTCCGCCGTGGTGATTTGTGGGTCATAATGTGGTGGGCGTTGTTCTGTTGGCATAACGGTATGGGTGTTGGGACCGCCACTTTTGCACTGACCTTTGGGCTGGCGGATTTGTGTATGGGGCAGTATTCTGATGGATGGGTGCGTGTGTGTCATAATATGGTGAATGGATATTCGGCACTGCGGCGGTATGTTGGCGGCTGTCAGTGTGGCGGTAGGCGGGATTTACTGCCAGGGTCATAATGAGGGCCTTAGTGGTTTGTGTTGCGGGGTGCCATTTCTAAAGTGCTTCCTTCTCTGTCCTGTCCTTTACCCAGGAAGCAATCTGTCATAGCAGGAGTGACTCTAACACCACACAGTCCCACAACACAGGCCATAGGAGCTAACTGGGGATCACACCTGAATGCCAATCTCACTGATATATGGCTAACAGAAGGTTAAAGGTTCACCAGCCTCAAACATTACAAATTCCTTATCAGCTCCATTTCCATCCTGAGATTTGCCCAGTCTCCACTGACCAGTGATCGTTTCAGAATCAAAGAGCCCATATTGTGGGTGACCATGTTATATTAGTGCCAATGCACAAATGTACAGAAATTTCAATTCATGTTTAGACAGGCTCAGAAAGGATACAGGGCAAGTGGCTATATGCAAATGGTGTGTGCCAGGGTGCTCAAGGCTTGAGAACTTGTAGGAATGAGAACTAATTGGCATATTTAAATACACCACAGAAATCGAAGGCACACTTACTTTGTGGACTAGCACTGTGATATTCAGCATCTCCTCCCATCAACTAAAATGGTCCATTGGAGGACTTCCATTATGATGGACTGGTTTGTTAATATATTTACAGCTTCCACATGCTGCTCTGTGCACAGCAGTGTATTTATATAGCTGTTTTTAGTTTTCAAGTTCTAGTCAATCTTCCCTGGTGTGGCAGTTAGCCAGAGGTCGGAGTGGGCAAGATCTGTGGGGCACAGCAGTTCCCCAACTTTTTTATTCAAAGAATTAAGTTGGGTTTCCTCAGCTGAAATGGAAGGAAGGGAATCGATCTCCAGTGCTGTGAGGGTGAAGGAGGGGGAGAAAGCTGAAAAAGAAAGAGCCCTTCCTGCCAGGGTGCCTGCTGTCTGAAATTAAAAAGTAAACTTGTGCAATCAGTTAATCTGCTAATGTAAAGACTGCTTGGAAGCCAGTACTGGCTTTAATTGACAAATTCACTTGATGTTTTGTAATGACAAAGATGTATTATTTTTAAGAGGTATTTTAGGGTGTTATTGACTGAGCTGTGGAGTGTGTGATTTTGTTTCCTCAAAATCTGTTTTATTCAATTTTAAACAGACCACAAAAATGTGGATCATATGATACAGGGCACAGATTGCAGAGTGACAGTAGTATGTTAAAAAAATGTTGCATGCACATTACCTCTACCGACATAATGTAGGTGTAATTATGTAGGCTATGATAGCTTCATAAGGCCATGTAGTCCAGTCAAGCATTATTAGCAAGACAAGCCCCACAACTCTTTTAGGTGCCTCATGGTGTAAAAGGTGTGTGGTTAGTGTGTGTCACGTGTCTAAGCCTCCAAGAGGAGAGCTCTCGAAGGGCTATGAGGTATAAGCTGAGCTATGGCTATTCTCCGATCGACACCATCTTACTGTAAGAATCAAAGGCCAATGGGCCCAATGACGTTCAATAAAAGAGAGGAAAAAGAAGAAAAAGAGGGAGGGGAAGGAATATGATCGAGAAGGACCGAACATGCAGGTCAACTCCCCAACAGAAAGAGATTACAAAGGAAACTGAGGATGGTGGTGGGGAGAAAGAGAGGACAGGTAAGGAAGGTACCACTTTATAGACCATGGGCTGGGAGGGGAGGGAAGATAGCAGGAGAGAGGAGAGGATAATGCGGGGGGAAGCGTATTTAGACAAGCATTTGCAATGCAGTAGGTCTCACATTTGCGAGAGTCAGAGCTATTGACGTGGTAAGTGACTAATTGGACTTTTCTTGTCACATAAATTGGTCAACTCTGCCTTATAATTTGGTTCTTTCTTGCCACCAAATTCCAGTATCACTGCATATTGCTAACGCACTTCCATTGACCATCCTCCTCTATCTGATGATCAGAAAAAATACTAAATAATGGGGTAATACTGTCACAGAATGTACTGCAAAATTATGCATAAGTTGCCTTTTCTTGCAGCATAATTTATTCAACCCTTCCTGTTTCACTCCAGTGGCCCTTACTATAAGTTTGGAGATCAACCTACTAATTAGTGTGCACTTGTATGGCTGAGACTCTTTATGGGTGATATTGTTGGGTTGGTCGGTGTTTTGCTGTGTTAGCTGCAGTTGTAACAGTACAGTTAGATCGATAATTTTTGTTGGGTTTGAGGCTTTTGGGTAAAGAGAAAACATATGAGGCTTGGCTGGTGGGATGGAGGAAAGTTGTGGGTTCCTGACTGGGACTACTGTGGTGATGTGTTGGTTTTGCCGCTTCTCAGAATAGAAGTTCGGATTTTCTGCAGTTTGTCTGCGATAGAAAAAGCCAAATTAAATGCAAGCTATGCCCCTTGGGGTTAGGCTACGTGGCAAACACTCCTGCATGAGGGTCAAACGAACAATTCTGCTAGGAAAGTTAACAGGGTGTGTTAATGGTTTCTCTTACCATTCATTAAGTTTTCAGTCAACAGGTATGACCATTGGTGTGACCTTTGGAAGGCAGAAGGAGTGATTCTGCAGATGCATTATTAAGTCTAGTTACTACCCACATTAACACACATATACGAGTTATTTGCACCCACGTTTAACTGTCTGATTATCACTTACTGAGTGACTATCCAAAGACATTTAATATACCGTTAAATAATTTTAGGTAACCCCAATACTACTTCTGCCGTTTCTTGATGACTAAGGGGGTGATTCTGATTCTGGCGGGCGGCGGAGGCCGCCCGCCAGAATTCCGCCCTCCAAAATACCGCGCTGCGGTCAAAATACCGCGCCGCGGTCAAAAGACCGCGGCGGGTATTTCAAGTTTTCCCCTGGGCTGGCGGGCGGCCGCCAAAAGGCCGCCCGCCAGCCCAGGGGAAAACGACCTTCCCACGAGGATGCCGGCTCGTAATCGAGCCGGCGGAGTGGGAAGGTGCGACGGGTGCATTTGCACCCGTCGCGTATTTCACTGTCTGCCAAGCAGACAGTGAAATACTTGTAGGGGCCCTCTTACGGGGGCCCCTGCAGTGCCCATGCCAGTGGCATGGGCACTGCAGGGGCCCCCAGGGGCCCCGCGACCCCCCCTACCGCCATCCGGTTCCCGGCGGGCGGACCGCCGGGAACTGGATGGCGGTAGGGGGGGTCGGAATCCCCTCGGCGGCGCAGCTAGCTGCGCCGCCTTGGAGGATTCAACAGGGCAGCGGTACACTGGCGGGAGACCGCCAGTGTTGCCGGTCTGACCGCGGCTTTACCGCCGCGGTCAGAATGCCCTGCGGGGCACCGCCGGCCTGTCGGCGGTGCTCCCGCCGACCCTGGCCCCGGCGGTCTAAGACCGCCGGGGTCAGAATCACCCCCTAAGTGTCCAGAAATACATCTTACATTGGCAGAGTTCCACAAGTGTATTAAGCAATTCTTTGGATCAAGATAAAACTAGCACAGTAGATACTATGAGCCTGATCTTTACTGCACATTAGAAGACAATACACAGATTACTGCAGGACATGCTAAAATGAGAGCAGTAGTCATCTGTGAAATTTCTTCTACCTTACCAAACCTGCTATGGAGGTAATGCCACCAAAGCAATCTCATTTAATTCTAACATTTCCTTTAGAAATTGGAGGACTGCCATTATCACTCAACTCAAAATGAAGTATATATATTTGTAGACTGGAAGTGAACAAGAATGATTAGTAAACTTTTTTCTAAAACACATACTTTCTAATAGCCAACCTTAGCAGTACTTTGTTCTGAAAAAACAGTTTTAGCAAGCACACCTTTGGATCAGCGATTAAAATGTACTGCTGTTCTAATACAAGCTTCATGAATGTAAATTATCACAGTAAAGTTAACATTCATGAGTCATTACATGTTTTTATGCTGAAGAAAATGTCCATGGCATAAGGGTGACCTGCTCCAAGTAAGAAATTGAGGAGTGTTTTCAGCCACAAACATTCTTAAGTGTATAAGGCATTTTTCTTATAAATGCACCTGAATGTTCACAGGAAAATTACATGATTTATCATTACAATATCAAAACTCTTAAAATTAAAGTTGACCTACCGTATGTCTTGTTCTGTCAGTTCCCTCTGCTGCTCCTGCTATGGCCTCATCTGCAGAGTCCAGTGCTTTAAATGGAAAAAAAGAAGTGCAGGTACTCTGTACCAGAGTACCTGCTTGTTTCTGAGAAGTGCCGGTCCTCTCCAATTAAAAGTATTACGTTTTTCTTGAGATATGCCGGTACTCTCCCTCGCAAAATAAAAAAGTGCCGGTACTCAGTACCGGAGAGTACCGGCCCATTTAAAGCACTGGCAGAGTCTATATGAAAAGTATCGAGTTCACGCCGATGAAGTTCGTGCAGCATGAAACTTCAAATCGATATTGCCGCCATGAGCATGAGCGCGAAGGACAGAGACAAAAGGAAAACCGAGCTCGCTCACAATAAAGCATATCGGCAGTCATGTAATTATCCGTGTAACAGGGTCGGTCTCCAAGGCGGTAACAAAGCAGCCTCAAGGTGGGACAAACTTAAAGCATATACCAATGAGGTCAAGGGATTTTGGGGGATTTTTGAAAGGCAAGCCCACAAACAAGTGAAAGTGATGGGCGTGAGGTGGGTGTGGCTAAAAGCCCACAAGCCTAAAAATTGCTCGAGATTGACCCAGTGGTATAAAAAGCCACGAATCAGGAGAGCCCAGGGTGGCAACATGGTAGTGTCAATCAAACAAGTGGAGAGCGTGTAGTCTAGGCAGTTGGAAACGGAGATGCTCCATCCTGGACATCTAATCAAGTACAGGCTGCCAGAGCCGAGTGAATTTCTTATCCAGGAAGGAAGGTTTATGTGATTAGTGTTCCATCACTAGAGTGTGCCAGAGCCTTGTAAACCTAGCAGCAATGGGGGGAGCAGCAGGTGACTTTCAGGCCAGAGCAATGAGCCATTTCGCAGTGCCAGTCATGTGCCGGACTAAGTATCAATCTGCATACGTTAGAGCTCCAAGTGTGATGGGGCGAATACCCAGAATGATTGTGCATAGTCTGCTGGTATCGTGTGCCCCAAGGCGTTTTTAATATGTCCCAGAACTTCTTTCCAAAAGAAAGTAAGGTGAGGGCATGACCACCAGATGTGTTGGAAGTCCCCCTGTGGGTCCCCACACCTCCAACAAGAAGCAGACGCCATGGGAAATATAACGCACAGTCACATTGGGGTATAGTACCATTGGTATATATGTTTGAAAGCAGTTTCTTGCTGGGGTTTGCATTTTAGGAATTCCTTGCCACAGCAATTCCCATTGTTACTGGTAATGCCTGACGAGCTATCAAGTTCCCATTTCATCTGATATGGATGACTACGGAAGAGGCAGGATTTTTGCAAGACACTATAGATTTTCGATATCAGGCCTCTAGAACCTTTCGAAATTGTGCACTACAGTCTTAAGGGGCGTAAGTGAGTGGTTCTCTCCCAGGGCATTAGGAGAAGAAAGTGCCCAATGTCGAAGCCGAAAATATTGGTGTTTGAGTTTGTCCGAATTATTGTCTGCCTCTGGAAGAGGTTTTGTATTATACAACATTTCCCACTTTATCAATCAGGGAAGGAACCCACTCGGAGTGCTAGTGTGAAATCGGGATTGAGGGATATGGGAGGGTTCAGGGTTGAAGAAAGTGGTTCTTGTCCCCTGCAGCCGCCACTCTGTCCCATATCTCAAGAACCTTCCAGGTTGGGGGCACCATATATGCACTACAGGGTCAGAGGGACTTGGGAAGCCAGATCAAGCCCCAAAGAGGTCTGCAAGCCACTGCCCAGTCCATGTGAAACCAGTGATTCTCGCTTTCCCTGAATAACTATTCTGAAATAAAGTGTAGATGGTCTGTCTGTTAGTAGTCTAAAAGGTTAGGGCAAGCCAGACCTCCGCAATTTCTAGAAAGGATAAGCCGGATTTTGGAGATACGTGGCTGCTTCTCTTTCCAGATAAGGGTTCTGAGATCCTGTTGCATCTGCTGAATAGCCTCCACAGGGTTGGAAGTGAGGAGGGATTGAAGAAGATAAAGTAGCCAAGGGAGGATGTTCATTTTAACCACATTCATCTGGCCCAGTCAAGTAACAATTTCCACCGGTGCAAGTCCTCTAGAATGGCCCTGCAGTAGCGCAGCTAATTAGCTGGTGTCCAGGTATGCAAGGTACTAGTAATAGTGAGGCCCAGGTACTGAATGGAGTGGGTGGCCCACTGGAAGGGAGCCAGCCTCTGCAATTGCCAGAGTTGTTGTGGTGGGATGGTTAGGCTCAGCACCTGTGATTTGGCCATGGTCGTCTTATAGCCTGAGACCAGTTCGAACTTCCTCAGGTTCTGCACCACTGCCTGGAGAGTAGACCCAGCTCAGTCAGGGTCAGAAGAAGATCTTCCGCATAAACATGACCTTATGCTCTCATCTTCCAAACAATATGCCTATGATATCCAGTGCCCAACAAAGGTGGATTGCCAATGGTTCCATGACCTGGGTGAAAAGTAAAGGGGACAAGGGGCAACGCTGTTGAGTGCCGCACTGAAGCGCCATGGGTTTGGTATGCTGGCCATTCTCCCGGATACTAGCAATTGAGGTGGCATAGGAGGCCTTGATTTTATTAACCATAGTGCAGCCTAACCCTATCTTGAACAGCTCTCAGGAAAGCCCAGCTGACCCTATCAAATGACTTCTCGGCATCTAAGAACAGGAGAAGGGCAGGAATGTTGTGCAAGTGAGTCTTTTCCACCAGGTGAGCAAACCGCCTAGTATTATCTGGGCCTTTTCGGTGTTGAATTGAACCCACCTGATCCAGTCAATCAGGCCCAGTAGGTGGGATTCAAGCCAATTGGCCAGCATCTTAGTATAAAGTTTGGTATCTGTATTCAATAAGACTATGGGGGTCATTCTGACCCTGGCGGTCTTGGACCGCCAGGGTCACGAATGACGGAAGCACCGCCAACAGGCTGGCGGTGCTTCACATGCCATTCCGACCGCGGGACCGCCGCAGTCGCCCCGCCGGGGCCGGCGGTTTTCCGCCGTTTTTGCCCCGGCTGGGGGAATCCCCCAGGGCAGCGCTGCAAGCAGCGCTGCCCTGAGGATTCTGACCCCCGTACCGCCAGCCTGTTTCTGGCGGTTGTCACCGCCAGGAAGAGGCTGGCAGTAAGGGGTGTCACGGGGCCCCTGGGGGCCCCTGCACTGCCCATGCCACTGGCATGGGCAGTGCAGGGGTCCCCTAACAGGGCCCCGGCCAGCTTTTCACTGTCTGCCTAGCAGACAGTGAAAAGCGCGACGGGTGCAACTGCACCCGTCACACGGCCGCAACTGCACCCGTCGCACGGCCGCAACACCGCCGGCTCCATTCGGAGCCGGCTCCTGTGTTGCAGGCCTCATTCCCGCTGGGCCGGCGGGCACTAACTTGGTTAGCGCCCGCCGGCCCAGCGGGAATGTCAGAATGGGGGGAGCGGTATTTTGGCCGCGTGGCGGCCAAATGGCGGTTCCCGCCTGGCGGGTGGCGGAGTTGGAATCACCCCCTATGTGCCAATAAGAAGAAGAAAGAGTAGTGCTTTACCAGGTTTAGGGATCAATGATACTCGGCTGCAGGCATAGTGGGCGTGAGACCAATACTGTGTGTAAAGGAGTTAAATAACCCAAACAAGTGGGGTTTCAGGTAGGGGTAAAAAACCTTATAGAAAATGACCGGCAGATCGTCTTGGCCTTGGGTCTTCCCCACCTGGAGTGCCTCTAAGGCTCATTTAGGTTCTACCACCATAAAAGTCCTGGGTTTTCTGCGGATTTAAGAGCGACCAAGGACAGTTCCAAAGGTAAAAGTGTATAGCAGCCTGACTCCCCTCCCCCCCAACCAGTGAAGAGTGTTTGGTCTGGTTGTTTGCCCTAAAGGCTTCCTGTGCATCTGATTCTCGGATTGCCCATCTCGTGGTTCCCGTTTCTAGCTTAGCGATGTGTTAGCGGGACTGCTGGAGGCCTAGCTTGTGGGCCAAAAGTGAGCCCACCTTATCCCCCCCATCAAACTATTTTTGTGCTAGTAGGGAGCGTTCCACATTGTTGACCCGATGGGCTCGTAATTATCCTTGCAGTACTGCTAGTTGCATTTTATGCGCCCTGGGGGGTTTCGCTTATGGATGGCCTTCAAGAAGTGAATCTCTGCAGGGAGATTAGTTTCAAATAAGTGCACCTTGTGTGCTCTGGCTATAGCAATGGAGGAAATAAAGCCTTGAATGGTAGCCTTAAATCTATCCCAGCTCCGATGTGGAGGAGTGCCTAGTAAAGCATTTGGCTCAAAGTATTCTGCCATGGAGTCTTAAATGGTGGCTTTATCCACCGGTCCTGCAAAACCTGTTGAAGGAGGCACCAGTGGGGAGGGGCACACAGGGGGCAACCCGTAGGGACCATGTCAGTTTTATGTGGGCACAGGTGGAGATGGAGATGTCTGTTATATTTTCTGACTCAAGACCACACAATAGGGCGTGCGTAAGAAACACGTAATTGACAGGAGAACAGGTATGGTCAAGCAGCGCCCTCAGAGTTCTGGTAGGATTCATATTTCATGGTCTGCAAATGTGTGATGATGTCCTTCTTTGCAACGTGTAGTGCATTTCTTTACCAGCCCTGTCACGTCTGCCAACTGTGCACCAGGTTGTGCGCCAGCTAGTCTGTTGCCATGTTCCCAGGGCTGAGGGTTCTTGGCCCAGGATCCCTCAGGGATGTTCAACATCCATTTAGTGTTTGTCAGGGACCTCACCAGTCATTGTTTGCCATTCTACTGGAAGAGGATGCCAAAGGGATGAGTCAATTGATATTTTATTCTCTGCTCCCGCAACTTCCCTGTAACTGGCATAAAGTCTTTCTGCTTCTTAAGTGTCGGAGGAGAGAGATCCTTGGAAGCATGCAGGGTGTAGCTGTGGAAGACCAGATCCTTTTTTCCTCTAGTCGCCCTGAGTATGTCTTCTTTCTCTTGGAAGAAATGAACTCTAGTTAGAATATCAGGAATAGTATTTTGGTGGCTGGCCACAGCTGTCATGCAATGGCCCGATCCAGAAGGAGGGGCTGATCATCCACGGCTCTCCAGATGGCCTGAAGCAAGCCTTTTGTTAAGGCCATGATGTCGTCACCCTCCACCCCGGGGGGTTTCCTACATGTAGATGTTGTGTCTGCTGCTGTGATTTTCCTCATTTTCTTGCTTAGCCTGGAGTTTGATATGTTGGTCTTCCAGAGCGGCCTTGCGCTGCCAAAGCATTTCATGGTCTTCTGTGCGAGCATCTGTGTTGCGTTCAATGTCATCCACCTTTGTGCCCACTTCTGTAAGCTCCCTGCGGAGGTCCTGCATACAGCTCTTAAAGTCTGCCTTAAGGGAAACCATTTCAAGTTTGATATCGCTCAGAAACTTGTCCATGTATTCCTGGGTGATGGGCTGAGCTGAGGATTCACCTTTGTTGGTCATGGCCACAGGGGAGAATTTGGACCAAAGCAATGAAACAGAGCTGTCTCTAGAGGATTTGCCCCTCGGCATAGTTGTAGGAGGAGGTTGAGCAGGAACCCTAGGGGGCAAGAGAGAACGCAATACCACTCTGATCCAGCAGACCCCTGATCAACAAAGTTTCAAACCAGGCATGTAGGTTGGTGGCTCGAGATATCCAACTGCTGGAGCACAAGGGTCATGTGGTGCAACCAGGAGATTCCAGGGAGGGATGAGAGTACCAATGAGCAGGCCCAAAGCATTTCCCCAGAAGGGTTACATCCGAGATCTTAGACCTCTAGTATTCCAAGGCTCAGTCTGTTGAAGGGTCCGAACAAGGATGTACAAAGGAGAAGGGCTACATTGCAAGTCATAATCAACAGCACCCAGTCAGTGAGGCCCCAATCCCAAATTGCAGTGTCGTACCACAATAGTCCAGTGCTGGTGTTGAGGGACCACAAAGAGCACCAAGCACATCTGAGAGGGGTGAAAGTCATCACAAGGCAGTCTCCCGCATGCATCTCCCAATCGCCATGTCCTGGCATCTCTATGGCGTCAAGGTGTCAAGGATATGCCCCTAGGCCCCTTGGTGTGCAAGCCTCTCTGTGCCTTGCCTCAGTGCCATTAAGTGGGGCTCCACACCACCACAAGTCCCAACAGTGTCTGCCCGGGCAACCCCCACAGGAAGGACCCCAAAGAAAGAACCCAAAAGGGTCCCGCAAAAGTCCGGGCAGGTGCCCACTTCCAGATATGCCACAATCAATTGGGAGGGTGTCAAGGTACACTCGTGCTGCAGCGGCGCTAGGGTTTCGTCCCTGCAAAGCTCCCATAATCGCCAGTTCGACCCAGTCACACGGGCCGTCCTTGTTGGAGTTTGGGCCCTCTCTTTCTCACTGTATTGCCCGGGGCCTCGTGGCTCCCCCCACCCGGTGTCCACTCACTGAGGGTCCCTCAGATATGGGGTTCAAGGAAGCTGTCTGGTGTACTCAGACCCAAGAGTGTGCTGCGTGTAAGATTGCAGAGTTCCAGCGCGGGTCGGCCTGAAAATGGTGTCTGGCACCGTCGCAAGTCCGTTGGCGTCTTGCACCTTTGCAAGTCCTCTGATCTCTGAGCGTGCAGCCGAGTAGCTGCTGGGCGCTCCCTTTGCCTAGGTGGGCACCTGACCCCAGTGTTCCCAGAAACCCCACCGGAGCATGGGTACACCCAACTCCAGGGTGCCCGCACTGCCCTCTTATCCCCGGCGCCACACCCAAGATAGCAGCCATGTCTGGGCCATCCTCAACAGGTGGGGACCTTGTGACAAATTCATGGGCCCACAGTTGCATGGCTCCCAGGGGCGCTCAGGAACCCCGCAGTAAGCTGGGGCTGGAGCAGCAGGACAGGCGTTTATTGGCTTTAAGGCCCGTTGGAGCAAAGATGAGCTACGTCCTACTCCACCCCCCCCCCTGATCAGGCCACGCTCCTCGAGTGTGCTTTTACGGACACATACAAAATGCTTGCACTAGGTACAGTCTGATTGTATATTGCTAAAATCTATATTTTGGAAGCACTTTTTTATCTTAAACCTAAAAATGTTTGTGCTTTCTGTGGCAGCCTATTTTATACTGTGTGTAAAACAAAATTGAAATAATTACTTACATATTCAAAGTGCTTTTGTCACAGGGAGGTACCTACTAGCTCTAAAACTACACAAGTGACTATTACCTACTACGCCAATCACAATGCATTTATTTTGCACTTTAGTTACACACACAAACATCTGCTGTAATCACATTAACGTATAGAGCTTTCATAATGTAAAATAGTGCTTTTCTATATGGTCATTTTAAATACCATTTATTTTTCATTTGAGGTGCGTTTTATTCTATATACTGTTACCCAAAGATGAAAGGCCAATAAAATAGCTAAAGAATATTTTGTTCTTTTTTGTTGTTGACCCACTTTCTTGCTCACCGACCCTGCCCCAGTTGCTCTCAGGATCATAGTTCCCATACTTTTTTGAGTGCACTTCGACCACTGGATTTAGCATGTTGTGAGATAGCTAAACCCAACCTCTAAATACTTATGTCTGATTAGCAATGAGTGAGACTTGAGGACTAAATTGCATATTCAGAAAGAGCAGACACTCAAGGCCTTAAATTTTACTTAGTAAACAACATTGGCAAAGCCTATGGGTCTTCCCTTGGAGAGCTTCACCCAACTTTCGGCTTTGCCAATGCCTTTTGCTAATGCTGTTGTGCATAGGCAAAAATGAAAAAATGCTTCTCTGCGGTGGTAGAACAGCATTAGCAAAAACAAAATAAAAAGCTGGTGGAGGGTGATGACTTAAATGTGCTCATGCATCAAAAAGTATGTATGCATATAGGAGTTGCGACATTGTGGCCTTTTTTTAATTACATTTAATTTATTGTTCCAAGATGGGAGGCAACAATCTTGGAGCAGTAAATTAAGCAATGGAGGAGCTGAGGGGTTTAAAAATGGAATAAAAAAGCAGACGAAAAGCCTGACAATAAGGAGGGGAGGGTAATGAATACAGTGCTTAATTTGCTCTGGAGTTTTCCGGTGCTCAGCACCAGCCATTATTTCTAAACACCAGCACCCATTTATGAGAAACCTCCACATAGTGGTGCTATGTATATAATTTTAAAGAAAAGTTCAGTAGTGGATAATTTAACGGTTTATTATATATTTAAAAAATTGTGGCACTAGAACTTAAACATTAATTTTAAAGTGACATGTAGGTTGTGCTAGCTGCAGTGGATCCGTGTGACATACCTTGGGTCCTTTTAACAGACTGAGCACAGAATGAATGGTGTGTAGGTGGGGAAAGAGGTTGTAGGGGGATTCGGGAGAGAAATGCAACACAGAGAGATCAAAAAAACACCTGCACTGCTATGGAGTACTGATATAAAAAAGCAGTTCCCTCAATATAAGCAGTGGAAGGATAAGGTGTTCTAGTTAACATGATGTTAAGGAATCTTTTCTACAGGGTGGACAAACACAAGAAGAGGAAGGAAAGGAAGCAAATCCAGAGAATAACGAGCAATAATACAGTAGGCGGAACCTTGTCTTCCGCCTGTCTGTTGGCAGTTACTGCTGCGGTGTTTGTTTGTACCGCCGTGGCGGTCGGAGTGTTAAAGTGGCTGTCTATGTTAGCGGTTTCCGCCATGGTCATGATTCCATTTTTTTTACCGCCGGCCTGTTGGCAGTTTTACCGCCGCTTTAACACCGACCGCCAGGGTTGTAATGACCGCCTAAGTCATGAAAAAAATAAAGATATCAATATTTTCAATACAAAAAGATGTATTTGGCATGGATGTTAGTACTTCATGCCCTTTAGACCCAGAAACAAAGTTTTCTATTTTTTTAAAGCAGTAACACCCAAACCCAGGAAGATAAATGCTTTGTTTTCCTTGAATTTGATGAACTTCGATAAAACAATCAGTGGATGAGTTGTTTGGAGTCTGTTGAGTAATTGTTAAGGAACTTTAAATGCCCTGGAGTGATGAAGCAGGGTATTCAGTGGGGAAACCACAGAGGAAGGAAAGAGCTGGAAAGCACATGCACTCTAGTGGAGTGCTTCACAGAAAAGAACACGCATGGGCAAAGCCAACAGGTCTGGCGTTGGACACCAGCCTTTTGGTGATTCTTCTTTGTTTCGTCATGGTTTCGCAAATCTTTATTGTTTGAGAAGCTGCCAGGCCTTCATCAACCCTAAAAAAAAAACATTTTTATTTTGGTCTCAAAAAAGTACACGTTACCATAGTAATCCCTGGCACAGAAGGAAGCTACTTTGTGTGTGGATGTGCTCCTTCTGAAAGAGCAGCATGTTGTAACTCATAGTGAAATCAGTCATTGGCTGAAGTGGGTTGACATTGCCCCTTGATGCATCCTGGAGTGGGTGGAAGAAAATGTAAATGGCAGAACCTCAGACTGATAGAAGACGTCTAGCTGAAAATACCTATAAGTAACTATGTTCTACATACTTATAGTAAAATCAAAAGGTCTTATCTAACACTGATCTAAAAAAGATAATCCATCTGGTGAGAGAAAGAAAGAAAGAAAGAAAGAAAGAAAGAAAGAAAGAAAGAAAGGAAAACAGACAAGAAAGGAAGGAAGGGGGAAAGAAGGATGGTGGGAAGACAAAAGGGATTGAAGAAAGAAGGATAGAAAAAAGAAGGAAGAATTAAAGAAAGAAGGCAAAAAGGAATGAAGATGGATATAAGACAAAAAGAAAAGAATGTAAAAAGCAAAAGAAAAAAAGAAGGGACGAAAGTGAAAAAAGTAAGAAAGAAGAAAAAAAAAGAAAAGACGGTGGAAAAGAAAGAAAGGAAAGAGAAAAGAAGCAAAAAGAGAAGAAGGAAAGAAGGGAAAGAAGACAAAGAAGAGGAAGAAAGAAAGGAAAGAAGGCCAAAAGGGAGAAAAAAAAGAAGGAAGAAGACAAAGAAAGAAAGAAGAAAAGAAAAAGGAAGGAAGGCAACAAAGAAACAAAGGAGGAACGAAGGCAAGAACAAAAGAATGTAAGAAGGAAAGAAAAAAGGATGGAAGAAAAGATAAAGAGGAAAGAAGTAGAAAAAGGAAAACTAAGGAAAGAAGGCAAAAAGTAAGAATGAATGAAAGAACAAAACGAAGGAAAGAAAGGGGAAAAACAAAAATAAATAAAGAAAGAATGAAGAAAAGAAAGACTCAAAAAAAGAAGGAACGAATGTAACAAGAGAGAAAAAAGTAAAGAAAGAAGAAATATTGGATGGTAAAACCCAAATTAAACCCCACCTGTATTTAAATAAATGTGCTACAAGTGTGCTGCAAATTAAACAGGCTAAAGTTTGGTTTTCTTCCAAGGCAAAGTTTATTAGAGTGACACTGCTGAAACCAAGCCCACCAAATAACTGTGGTCAGATAAACAAAGGCCACGCTTAAAGAAATTTACAACAGCTTTGGCAGGAGATGGGAACTGCTAATACTGGAATGTGTTCCTTGCTAACATTAAAGGGTGCTGCTATCACATTAGACAACATTAAAGAAGTGATAAAGTAAAAACATAAACACTGCTGCTTGAGTGAACTACCTTGCGTGTGGATGTGCTTCTTGTGACAGAGCAAAATGTAGTCACTGAGAGTGAAGTTAACCAGTGAATTAAGAAGCTGATTCATAGCCATATGCTATATGCTGTATTTGGAGGAAGCAAATTGTGAATGGCAAACAACAGACCAATGGATGGAGAGGTGACTGAAACCCCTTTAAGTAGTATTAATTTAGTACAATCAAAAGGTTATGAAGTAGTCTCCTAAAATATTTTGAGCAGTGTTGGGATAAAATTAAGCCTATCAGAGGGATAATAAAAGGCCTATGCACTAATTGAGGAACAAACAGAAGACAAGCTGGGACAAGGAAAGCCAACAAATAAGCAGTGGCGTAGCTTAGTGGGGGGGGGGGGGGGGGCGTGTTCCATCCCCCCTAACAAATGTATGTTGTGCTAAACAGTTGGGTACAGGGGCTTTTACTCAGGTATGGTCAGTGCTTGAAATGGAAACATTAATGTGTAGGTACTCTGTGGCAGAGTACCTGCTTATCTCGGTATGGTGTGGTGTGGTGTGGTGTCATGTCGGATTTCATCAGGAATGTTACACACACAAACAAAAATGCACACACACACTCCCTCAATCTGTTAGAGAATACTTTAAAAATATTGGTTATTTCACAAAAGAATGTGTTTTCTCTCAGTGCCCCCACCAATCTGCATTCCTCTCCCTTTCCGCCGCCTCTAAACCCTCTTGTGCGCCAGCTTGTCGTATAAAATGTATTTCAACATTATAGGCCAGCGTGATTATAGGGAAACGTGAAGCTCACAACACCCCCTTCCCCTTAAATCTTACAGACCAAGCTACGCCCCTGCAAATAAGATTAAGAAGTAATCAAATGAGCGTCATAGTAAAGCCATTCCATGGTAAGCAATAGGGAGCTGTAAGCCACTGTACATTTAAGCTCATAATGTGTCTTTCCCAACATGATAAACGTGACCTAAAAAGCACGTAAGGGTAAACTTGTGAGCAGTAGATAGTTACCACGGTACCCTGCAGAAGGCAGGTCGTAGTCAGTAAATTATTTCTCTAACCGAATCCATTTTCGAGACAAACTACAACTCCCAGAAACCTCGGAAGAACAGCATCCGGGTCACGGGTTGACGCCGAGGAAGTTGGAGTACTTTCTGCATGGTAGAGGCAGCATGGAGCCAGCAAAAAAGTGGCGGAGTCTGTCTAACGCTCCCAGTTTAAAGCACCTCACCGACCCATGCTATGGGCTGCCGAAGGAAACCCAGTGCGGGGCCCTGCAGGAGCTGACCCGCGCACACATCGATTCCATCAACCAGGCGCTGGGAGAAGGTCTTAGCCGCGCGGCACAGGTAAGAGTGCCACGGACCGGGTGCACGTGCAGAGAACAGAGTCAGGGAGACTGCATCAGAAGAGCAGAGCCAGACAGAGAAGCATTCAAGTGTTCCAAGTACTGCCGTTGCTCCTCGAATACTGTGTCGATGTCCCATTATATCCATATATGTAACCTATAGCATGTTTGAACCACTTTATGTTATTTCAGGAGTTTACGTTTGGATTGATGTGTTACAAATCGTGCTTAAAACCCTGTCACTCCTTTGCCGACTTAAAAGATATGTTTTCTGAGCTTTAAGGGACAAGACTCGTGAATTACTTTACGTATCTCAGTAAGGTATGCAATTTTCATTGCATAGCACACAAGAGGTAGGCACTGTTAAATAAATGTATTAACGTTATTGGGTCTTTAGGTGGCGGTTGCTTTATTGGGACGCGGCGGCGTTGCCCCCTGTTTTTGTTGTTGTTGTTTAAATGATTACTTTTTAATTATTCCGTTTTTTATTTGCTGCTCTGCGCAGCATGATCTGGGCGAAGATTGCAGTTTTGCAGGGAGAGTGAAGGTGACAGGCAGACAGATGTAGGTGGGGGGTGGTGCATGAATGGTTGAGTGACACCAGCTTGAACTCGGCCTCTTTAGGGTGAAGTGCACATGTCAGGTTGGACAGGAGCCTTGCTTTGCCCAACTTTACATGCACACTTAAGTTTCATTTCTATTTGGGTGAAAGAAGGCTGGATGGACAGCTCGTCTTTTAATCGCATGATTTATGGCCCTACCTGAATTCCATCATTTTATTTTCTCTGGGTACTGTTTGCTTTCCAGCCTCTTGCTCTTGCTCCGAGGCAGTACACTCTGAGCAAGATTTACTCTTCGGTATGTAATTGGGTATCTGAGATTTATAAAAGTTTTGATGATGGGACCAGAGATTGAGCCAGTCCCTTGTATGCATTAGCTGAATGCGGAGGCACTGGAAATATGTGGTTCTGCAGCGTTTTCTTCATAATTATGTGTTTGCCGCATTTGCACCATAATCTGCTAATGGATCAAAGGTTACTAAAAATGTCAGCAATTTAGTTCCTGTTTATATCTCACATTCTTTACTTAATCTTGGATTCCTTAAGAGTGCTCACTGTATCCAGGATTTTGTATTTTTTTGCTTAGCATATCTCTCTTGTACAGTGCATACTTTGAACTGAGTCGCCTTCAGGCGTTTTTAACTGGCCACCATTGAGAGCTCTGGAGCGAAGACTCAAAGTAGTGCAAATTTCTCACAGTGCGTCTCAGTGGGTCAAACAGGTGTTCAGAATACTTGGTCATCCAGTCCTTAGCCCCGCTGCTGAACAAACAGAGCAATGGTCACTTATTCCAGTTTCAATTGTGGTTCTCTGCAACGGTGTGTGAAGGAGGTACACTTTTGCCAAAATATTGAGTAGGCAAAAGTAAATGGAAATATAGTGCTTATAGGTGAGTCCATGGGTTTTGTGGATTGTGAAAGGAAGGAGATGCGAGAAAGTGCATTCAGTGAAAAGGGGCTGCTGAAGATAAGATATGCGTATGGAGGAGATGTGAAGAGAAAAGGGTGTACAGGACTAATGTAGAATAAGCGTAGCGGACACGATTGAGATACACTGAAGACCACTACCCCTTCCACAGGCCTCAGTAATGTTTAATTCACGGAATCACTGCTATCTCAAAGTCTGTTATGAGCTTTTCTGGTTATACTGAATAAGTAGCTTCCTATGTCATTATCGTATGAAATCTCTTTATTGATGTCATAACTACACTTTCACAATTGCTTTATTAACTTTTCTTGCTGTCTCAAATTTGCTTCTAAATGCACCATTTGCCCATTCCTTTTTTTCAATAATTACCCCCCTCCACCCCACAAACCCTCTTTTTGATGGTCATGCTCGCCCGCCACTGGGCGCTCATCCCGAACGTTTACGCCCCACCACTTTCAAATATCACCATCGTCCACTGGTCTTGATGTGTGAGATTTTACCATATTATCAGTGCCATAGTCAATGTGCTATGGGCCCTGGTGCGAAGAAGGAAATGTCCTTTCACAGATGCTGTTTGAATCTTGGAATACATCTTTGATCAGTGTCCTGGCGTAGCACCACTGGTAGCTGCACCCCTGCATACCATCTCTCTGTGGATCTTGCAGGACGTATACATTGCTTGTTGCCTGGTAGATGGGTTAGTCAATTATTGGTAGCAAGCACTACTGGAAGCTTAAATAGGCAATAACATTTCCCAAGGATTCAGTTTCAAAACATAAAGTATAATTTCCTTGACATATGTGGCCCTTCCGTATATAACTATTTTCTTTGTGATGATTATCTATTTAAATCTCTGACCTTCAGATCTCGCGCCGATTCCCTAAAAACACAGTGAGCCAACTGAACCATCATGGGGTGAAGCCTGCAAGGGCGCCGGGGCAACTGGAACCTCTTCACAGCACGTTTCTTGTCTGTCACATATGAACTCTGCAACTTTGTGAACCTAAAACTGTGCAACACCACTAACTGCGTGACAGTGCAATGGCTACAGTTCACCCACTGAGACTGTTGGACAATATTAGCTCTGTGGAAGCTGAAAGGAAAGAAATTGCATTGACATAGAGACATGGCATGGGTCCCTCTCCAAATCAAAGGCTGACCTAGGAGCAACTTCTTAGGGTGAAAGTCAAACTTTGCAGGTTTAAAAGGTTGTGGGGAGCTGTTAACCCTGACTGTGGATGAATTGACTGGTATAAAACCTCCTGATGTTAAGCATCACTTGTGGGCCGGTTCTAGGATTTGTGTCGCCCTGAGCAGAATAGGGTCATGTGAGGCCCCATATGTAACATCATAGGAAGTGACATCAATTGACTATTTCTTGCATTGTTTGCAAGAAGCTTCTTACCTAGTGTGGATATCACCAAAATGGCTAAAGTATCAATAGTGACAGTAATAAAATAATTACATAGACTTAAAACTGTATTAAGTGGAAATACAGTGTATTAACCAAACTGGGTGTAAAGTTTAGGCATATGTCTCTCCAAAACCGATATTACTACTCAGTGTTCACTAATTGTTTCCAGATTGGTGCAGGATTAAAATTCCAAGACAGGTTGTCCTAGAGCTATATGGCGGAACCTCAAGTAGCTCCTCAACCATCCTTTTGTGTCTGAAATTCAAGATAAGGCATTTGGTTTTCAGCAGTCATGGGCGATGAACACCCAGGGATGCATGCTATATCAGGTGAGTGGCCTGCAAGTACAGCAGCACACAAAACTGAGAGCACAGATTGCAAAAGATAAGGAGACAACACAAATGCCATACACCGGTATGATTACTATTATATTGGCAGACAGAAGCAACACAGGCTCACCCACACCTGCTCACTGAGCCTTGACACAGCAGGCACTCTCGAGCTCAATTTTTAACAAATGCAAAGAGCTGAACTAACTTAACGATATTCAGAAAAGATTGCTAAAAAGGGACAGGACTGTGTAGCCAGGGAAAAAGACTGCCAAAACTTACTCTGGAAGCCAGTCACTAAAGAGACGAGTAGTATTTTAAAGCAACATAACAAGAGGGGGACATGCTATAGTATGCTCTGTGCAGTTTACATCTATAAGGAAAGGAAATGTAGCAATTTGGAATAGGTAAGTTGATGGAGGTGGTTTTTGACTTGCAAAATAAAACTAAAGGAAGCCCAGAGATTTACAGTTTAAAAAATGGGAAGTCATATGTCCCTATTATCTGAGAAGACACTTGCCCAATTGCACATGGACCAAAAGCATGCTGCTTGCCTCTTATTGAGCTTAAGAAATAATGACCAAAATGCACGTCCTCAGGTAAATTAATTGGATCTTATTCAGAGACCATTGAATGCAAGACCATTTTCATCATCCATAATTCACTGGAGTCATACTCCAGACTACCTAACCAAACATTGTTGGTCTTCCAAAGTCCAATGCATGATTTGTCTCTTTAAACATATTTGCCACCTACTTGCATAGGCTCAATGGATGGCAGATCACTCTATGTGCATTGATGTACTTTGTGGGATTATCCCCTCGCTCCTCAGGTGTCCTTCTCCCTCATAGTTCCCTTTTTCTTTCACCTCCCACAAGAGGCCAATTCTAACTGTGCTCCTGAAAAGCAGCAATTTCCCAGGGCCTCACTTTCATTCCCTTAGGATTCGGATTATTTGTGGTGGGTGGCAAAGGCACGCATCATACACTGCTTTCTCAGGCCTGCCCATTGCCATTCTGCACATTGCACTGAGCCAACTAGCTTTGTGTACACAATCAGACTGCCTCTCGGCACAGCAACCATAAGACTGCTGAAGCATTTTGGGTTGTGCACCCAAGTCAGTCCAAGTAAGGAGCCCAAATTATCCACAGTAATAATTATTTTTTTTAAAAGCGTCCCATCAGCTGGCCACAGCCATTGGCCCATCGGTCAACTGTAGGTCCTCCCCCTTTCTCTCTGAACCTAGTCCCCTTCCCTGAACCTCACAGCACTTAAGTCTTGCAGGTTGGGCTACTGTCTGTTATCATTTTGCAGGACACTATGTACACACAGAGACATCGAAAGAATATTAATGGGTGTAGGGGGGAGTCTTAGTCACAGAACCCATTTTTTCCTGGTTCGTTCAATAGCCACACTCTGTAAATTAGCCCCTTTTAAAAGACATAGGTATGCTGGGTGGATAGGGTGCTTAATGGCTATGATTAGCCCATCCTACTGTATTTGAGTTCCAATACCTTTATCCCCGTCTGAGGTACGTTTTGGCTGTTTACTGTTGCCGCCTTTGGAGTGACAAGATTCCGAAAGGAATAACTTTTATTCAAACTAAATGGTCTTAAGTTCTGAAGTAGCAATTGTAAACAACGGTATCCACAACAGACTCTCCCAATCAATCACCTATTGCCCCTGACCCAAAGTAAAGGTCTCACCAGTATACTTCTGCCTTTTCCCTATTATATTCAAATATAGTGGGATTTGTGAGAAGAATGCAGCAAAGAGATCTCAGGAGATGCTGAGAAGTTTTGAACATATTGATGTTTTTTTGAGTAGAGGAATGACCACAGTTGTGTGTTGCGGCATTTTTTTAAGTTTTGTACATTGGTAAGACCTGGTGACCAAGCAAGGGATTGCAAAGTGAGGTCAGGGCAGGAGCTATGATTTGTACATCACTGATCAGGTCATGTGCAGGAATTGATCCCTCTGGGAGCAAAATTTAATGGCAAGGAGTAACAGTGCACAGAAAGCAGGTTGAAATTCTGCTGACACATCTAGTATGTTCAAGATCACAACCCTTTTTTAAGGATCACACACACATCTCAAAACTAAGTCAGTCTTCTATTTTTGTTTACATAGAAGATAAAAAGATAGGCAATTGCAAACTTCAGCAGAAGGCTAAACGGACTTGGCAGCACACGCTGGTTCAAAGATGTTTCAGATTCTCATCCAGCCTTTTATTTTGTTTGCTGATCCTGCCCACTTACATCCATCTCTCTGCTCGATGCTGTACTTTTTACCTCCTCTCTCTTCCCAGTCTTCCCAACCTATTACCTAGTATTTGCTGGTTCAGCCCCTTGTAGGAGGCTGGCCTGGCTTGTAGTGGGTACCAAGGGGTACACTGTGTACCAGGTCCAGTTATCCCTTATTAGTGTAGAAGAGGTGTTTCTGGCAGCTTAGGCTGATAGAAGGTAGCTATAGCAGAGCAGCTTAGGCTGAACTAGGAGACATGCAAAGCTCCTACTATACCACTGGTGTCATATGCACAATATCATAAGAAAACACAATACACAGATATACTAAAAATAAAAGTACTTTATTTTTATGACAATATGCCAAAAGTATCTCAGTGAGTACCCTCAGTATGAGGATGCCAAATATACACAAGATATATGTACACAATACCAATATATGCAGTAATAGCAAAAGGAAGTAATGCAAGCAATGTAAAGTTACAGTAGATTGCAATAGGAGCACATAGGTATAGGGGGCAACACAAACCATATACTCCAAAAGTGGAATGCGAACCACGAGTGGACCCCAAACCTATGTGAGCTTGTAGAGGGTTGCTGGAACTGTAAGAAAACAGTGAGGGTTAGAAAAATAGCCCACCCTAAGACCCTGAAAAGTAGGTGTAAAGTGCACCTGTATTCCCCAGAGAGCACAGAAGTCGTGATAGGGGAATTCTGCAAGGAAGACCAACACCAGCAATGCAACCAAAGTGGATTTCCGGACGAGAGTACCTGTGGAACAAGGGGTCCAAGTCCAAGAGTCGCGACAAAGTCGAGAGTGGGCAGATGCCCAGGAAATGCCAGCTGAGGGTGCAAAGAAGCTGCCACCGGATGGTAGAAGCTGTGGATTCTGCAAGAACGAAGAGGGCTAGAAACTTCCCCTTTGGAGGATGGATGTCCCACGTCGTGAAGAAGCTTGCAGAGGTGTTCCCACGCAGAAAGACCGCAAACAAGCCTTGCTAGCTGCAAGGGTCGCGGTTCGGGTTTTTGGATGCTGCTGTGGCCCAGGAGGGACCAGGATGTCGCCACTTGGATGAGGAGACAGAGGGGGCGCCCAGCAAGTCAGGGAGCCCTCACAGAAGCAGGCAGCACCCTCAGAAGTACCGGAACAGGCACTTGGAAGAGGAGTGAACTGGAGCTCACCTGAAGACACGAAAGGGAGTCCCACGACGCCGGAGGATAACTCTGGAGGTTGTGCACTGCAGGTTAGAGTGGCGAGGACCCAGGCTTGGCAGTGCACGAAGGAAATCCTGGAAGAGTGCACAGGAGCCAGAGCAGCTGCAAATCATGCACTACCCAGCAATGCATCCTAGCGTGGGGAGGCAAGGACTTACCTCCACCAAACTTGGACTGAAGAGTCACTGGGCTGTGGGAGTCACTTGGACAGAGTTGCTGAGTTCCAGGGACCATGCTCGTCGTGCTGAGAGGGGACCCAGAGGACCGGTGATGCAGACTTTTGTTGCCTGCGGTTGCAGGGGGAAGATTCCGTCGTCCCACGGGAGATTTCTTCAGAGATCCTGGTGCAAGAAGGAGGCAGGCTACCCCCAGACCATGCACCACCAGGAAACAGGCGAGAAAGCCAGCAGGATGAAGCAATACAAGGTTGCAGTAGTCGTCTTTGCTACTTTGTTGCGGTTTCGCAGGCGTCCTGAGCAGTCAGCGGTCGATCCTTTGGCAGAAGGTGAAGAGAGAGATGCAGAGGAACTCTGATGAGCTCTTGCATTCGTTATCTGAAGAATTCCCCAAAGCAGAGACCCTAAATAGCCAGAAAAGGAGGTTTGGATACCTAGGAAGGAGGATAGGCTAGCAACACAGGTAAGAGCCAATCAGAAGGAGTCTCTGACGTCACCTGCTGGCACTGGCCACTCAGAGCAGTCCAGTGTGCCAGTAGCACCTCTGTTTCCAAGATGGCAGAGGTCTGGAGCACACTGGAGGAGCTCTGGGCACCTCCCCTGGGAGGTGCAGGTCAGGGGAGTGGTCACTCCCCTTTCCTTTGTCCAGTTTCGCGCCAGAGCGGATCTGGGGATCCCTGAACCGGTGTAGACTGGCTTATGCAGAGATGGGCACCATCTGTGCCCATCAAAGCATTTCCAGAGGCTGGGGGAGGCTACTCCTCCCCAGCCCTGACACCTTTTTCCAAAGGGAGAGGGTGTAACACCCTCTCTCTGAGGAAGTTCTTTGTTCTGCCTTCCTGGGCCAAGCCTGGCTGGACCCCAGGAGGGCAGAAAACTATCTGAGGGGTTGGCAGCAGCAGCAGCTGCATTGAAACCCCGGGAAAGGCAGTTTGGCAGTACCCGGGTCTGTGCTAGAGACTCGGGGGATCATGGAATTGTCTCCCCAATGCCAGAATGGTATTGGGGTGACAATTCCATGATCTTAGACATGTTACATGGCCATGTTCGGAGTTACCATTGTGATGCTATACATAGGTAGTGACCTATGTATAGTGCACGCGTGAAATGGTGTCCCCTCACTCCCAAAGTCCGGGGAATTTGCCCTGAACGATGTGGGGGCACCTTGGCTAGTGCCAGGGTGCCCACACACTAAGTAACTTAGCACCCAACTTTTACCAGGTAAAGGTTAGACATATAGGTGACTTATAATTTACTTAAGTGCAGTGGTAAATGGCTGTGAAATAACATGGACGTTATTTCACTCAGGCTGCAGTGGCAGGCCTGTGTAAGAATTGTCAGAGCTCCCTATGGGTGGCAAAAGAAATGCTGCAGCCGATAGGGATCTCCTGAAACCCCAATACCCTGGTTACCATATACTAGGGAATTATAAGGGTGTTCCAGTATGCCAATGTGAAATTGGTCACTAGTCTGTTAGTGACAATCTGGAAAGCAGAGAGAGCATAACCACTGACGTTCTGGTTAGCAGAGCCTCAGTGAGACATTTAGTCATCACACAGGGAACACATACAAGGCACACTTATGAGCACTGGGGCCCTGGCTTGCAGGGTTCCAGTGACACATACCCCCATATTTCACAGTATATATGTTGTTTTAGTGTAACATGCCAGGCAAGATGGTACTTTCCTACACCCGTCTCATATCCACTCAATATTTCTCTGGCGTTAGCTCCGTTCAAGGTCCTCTTGGAACCTGAAACCCTAAACGAGTCGACCTTTGACACAAGATGTTGTGCCTGTTGGCTACAGCTCCCCACCATGCATCATGGGGAGCCAGGCTTGAATCCTGGCTTTAGCTCAGCATTCTTTGTATCTAGGCAAATCTCCCTGTGATGGAAAAGCAAACGTTGAATGCAGTCTTTCTCTGTTGTGAAGTACCCATCGGCAAAGTCTGAGCTGTGTAAAACTGCCTAAAAGACTGTGTGAACCCTGGCTGTCATCCATGCTTTAATGTCATAAAAAGATACCCTTCTCGTGGCTGAATTGAACAGTGAGAAACTGGAAGACTTGGGATCAATCTCGGTTTCCCTGCTTGACCACATGGTGTGATCCAAGGCAAATGCTTTATTGCATTAAACCTCCATTTTGTTCATTGTCACACTCCGAGGACTTTTAAATATATGTGCTCAGGATGTGCACTGTACAGACACCTCTTGTGTTTGATATAACACACTATATTTTTCTCCATAATAAGATTCTAGCCCAGAAGCAGGGTACAAATGAATCCTGACCTGCTTCTTAGTTCACTAATGCCATTATCGTCGGGGCGGGGACAGGAATGTTTCTCAGTTCATGTTTTAAAGCCATTTCTTTTAATAACTATTTGTCAGTGCAATAATATGATCAGATGTACTAAGGTGAAACGCTTCCGCATGTTAAAGAAATATGCTTAAACATTTTTTTGATGGTACCTTATCATATTTTGAAATGTCTGCTGTGTGATTAACATGCCAAATATTTTCAAGGTCTGGCTTGTTCACGGGCCCTTAGGGCCAGTCTCGCCCATTGGCTAGGCTCTGGCTTGGTTCTCCCTGTTAATTTGTGGGGTTTTCCACTTCTCATTTATATACCTTACCCCTCGTCTCTCTCCAAGGGGGTATATTTACTAACATGTCACACACCACAGGGCAGCAACCAAAAATGCTGCGCTGGGTTGCATGAGAGGCAGAGAACAAGGAGTGCTATATCTACAGAGAAGGTGTGGTGTCCTTTTCTCTCGACACTGCTGGTGCACAATTAGGCTGCCAGCATCACAGACATCATTGCTGCAGAATTGTCTGTCAAGTCTAGCATAGGTTTTGTACTGGAAGGCTACCACTGCTGTACAAAATGCTATGCTCAGACTAACTTTTACATTTTTCCTACTTTGTATGTATGCTTTACATTGCGGCAAACAATCAAAGTCAGAAAACATTGGACAATTTAAATTATTTCTTCTCGATTAATGGCATTATGTTGTTTATACAAAACTTTGCATCACTTTTTTAACGCAGACTTGGAGGATAATTGGTAGTAAATATGCCCCTAGACTCTTACCCTTTTTATATTAATTGCTCCTCCATTCTATGCGTTCCTCCCTTTTCCTTTATCATAGGTGACCAATGCATTTTTTTGTGTGCCCGTTAGTGTGTCCTGATTTTCGTTCAGACGGGCCCCAGCTTTCTTTTTCACATATAAGAGTACTTCAAGTACCTGCTTAATTGCTGTTCTCATGCATATGCAGCAATTAGATTTCTCAAGCCCTTTCGGCCAATGGCTGTGAGGCACGGTGGAAGGGACCCCCACTCTTGGGCCTCACAGCTCTGTACCATGCTTTTGTTGGGCCTCGTGAAAAGGTTATGCGCTGGTGCAAGGCCCCATTGATGTGAGCAGGCGCAGGTCCCTGGGCAACTTCCCATGCCTAGCTCCGGACCTTATCGCTTGATGCGCCATGAAGATCCAAGAAACTATGTGTCATCAGCACCCAGCAGAAACCAGGTGCCACGTCCTGCAATAATCATTGGCAAGGGTATCATCTACATATTAAAACTGAGTTGTGATAAGGCAGAATCTCTTAGTTGTGCACATCCTTTAGCATAGAATAGTACTCAAAAAGACCTAAATTATGTTTTTAATTAATAAGAAAATAATGAATCCAATCAAAATCCTTATAGGTCACCTTAAATTAATTAGTAGTATTTTTTAAAATTTGTGTGTGTATATATCACTACAAAAACAAAGGTTACAGGGTCGTTATAGTTACGATCAGAACTTACATGTACAAAACCATAGAAACTCAGCAGTTCTAGTTATCTCGAGAAACCATAACTCATGCCCTAATGTATCTGTAACTCGCGCCCCTGCCACGCACAGTTTTCAGATCATTAATTTTACTGCAAATGTTGCAGTGAAATTATCAATGATGTCCTAGAAGATGCAATTACTGATATAATAATATATGGGATAAGTAGCAGTGCATGGCAAGGGCACGTGTTGTAGTTTCTTGAGATAGCTATAACTGCTGAATGTCTATGGTCTATGGTTTTGTGTGTGTAAATTCAGATCCTAATTATAACGTCCCTGTAGCCTGTTATTTTTAACGCAGCGGGAGGTTGGCCACAAAGGCTGGCTTGTGGGCAGGCCCTGTGCCTAACCCCCTGCATGCATCCAACCTTGGGCCACAAGGAAAATTAAGGAGAAAACACTCAAAAACAGGGGTAAAAAGCAAGGAGACACCACTTGTAACTAGGGAATAGCAGGGAGAAGGCACACCCAAAATGATGGAAAAAGCAAGGAGAGATCAGTGAAAACTAGGAAAAAACAAGAGGAAGGCACATACAAAACAGGGGAAAAATTAATGAGAAAGCAGTTGGGAACGCGAGAAAAGCAAGGAGAAGGCACACAAAACAAGCATTTGCAATGCAACGGGTCTTGCATTACGTCAACTTAGAGCTATTAGCGTTGTAAACTCCTAACCGGACTTTTCTTGCCACAATAAAAAAAAAAACAAATCTAGCGCCCTGCGAAATAAAGATTAAAAGTAGTCCAGAAGCCATACAAAAAACATCGAGCATCGTATGTTTCCAGTAGTTTACCGGTGTTCTTGAGGAGGGCTAAACACCAGAAAAGACATGAAGTAGGCATGCCTTTCACGTATGAAAACAAGCGGATTTTAAAAGGCAAGCCCACGAACCAATGAAAGTGGCTGACGTAAGATGGGCGTGGTTAAAATCCCCCTAAAGATAGATCAGAAGAGGGACGGAGCGCTTTGTGCTCGCCCCTAAAAACGGGAAAAGGAAGTTGAAAGCAGTGAGAACGAGGGCAAAACGAGGTAAAGGCACATAAAAAAACTGTAGAAAAAACAAGGAGAAAGTAGTGAAAACTAGGGAAAAGCAAGGAGAAGGCACACAAAATGGGGGTAAAAAGCAAAGAGAAGCAGTAAGAACGAGAGAAAAGCAAGGAGAAGGCACAAAAGAAAAGAGGGGAAGAAGCAAGGAGACAGCTGTGAAAATGAGGGAAAAGCAAGGAGAAGGCACAAAAGAAAAGAGGGGAAGAAGCAAGGAGACAGCTGTGAAAATGAGGGAAAAGCAAGGAGAAGGCAGTCAAAAATATGGGGAAAAGCCGTGAGAACGAGGGCAAAACAAGGAGAAGGCACTTAAAAAAAAAAATTAAATAGAGGGAAATCAAGAAGACAGGTGCAAGAGCGATGCAGCAGCACATGGAGAGCGATTCACAGCCAAAAAAGTTTTTAAATTCTTTTGGCTCCCGGCGAGGTCTCTGTGGGACCCCACCACCAGGCTTAGCGGGTCAAGGTATTCCTACCCTGCCCCCTTGTGGTTTTTTTGTTGTTTTTTTTTTGCCTTTTTTCTTGGGACTTAGCTGAGTCTGAGTCTCAAGATGGCTGCCAGCACTTCCTGGTTGAAGTGCTAGTAGCCAATCAGATCTCAAGTGAGAATCTGTGTCTCTATATAACTATATTTCTTTTTTCCTTTCATAACTCAAAAACTATTGAAGGAATTTACACCTAATAACAAAGAGATCTTTCTGGGCCAAGATCTACCTTTCGGCCAAATTTTGTGTAACTCCTTTCAGTGGTTCAGACTTTAGTAGTGCTCAAAATCCCTATGAGAAATTGCATGGGGAAAACACATTTTGGGACTCCCTCCCCTTTTTTCTTGGCCCCCTGCTTAGTGAAACACCCCAAAACTTTCTAGACAGCAGTCGACATGAGTAGCATACTAGTCCTGAAGATTTGTCAAATGGAGCCAAAATTATTAGCAAAACCAAAAATGGTTTGTCTATGGAAACTAGGTCCTAACTATAACTATCTACTGGCAACTGCTAAGTGTTAGTTAGGACCTAGTTCCCATAGAATATTTATTTATTTTTTATTTATCTTGCCTATATCTTTGCCACTGTTTGACGAATTTTCCTTTCACTTTCATTCTTTCCTTGGCATGTTTTTCTAAATTCCCTTGATTTCATAGGTAAATCCTTTACATTTTTTATGCCTTGAGGCTGCTTTGTTACCGCATTGGAGACTGACTCTGTTACATAGATTATGTCATCAGCCATATACCTTAGTATGTCCCACTACTTTTGCGGTGCGTGACCATATGTGGTTTTTTCCTCTTACTTGTTTTGGGCATGCTGCTGTTTCTTTGTGGTGTCAGCTCACAAAGGCTGCAAGCTGGAGGGAGGGCGTTCTTTTCATTTTATTTAAAATATATCTATATATATATATATATATATATATATATTTTTTTTTTTTAAAGGTTCATACAGCGTGGACTCTATCGGAGGAACGTTTTACATGACTACGTGAAGTTTCATATAGCACAGACTTGTTCTGAGGAGCGCTTTACATGAGTACCAATAAACCAGTTTATCAGTTGAAAAATATATAAACTGGAGCATTTAACATCGGAAAAAAAATACAGAAATTCTCAAAGCGGCTCGACAGGCACAGCAGGAGAGCCAATATTACAATATATACTGCACACGCCCCATAATGCTTTACAGAGCATTTCTTTTTAAAAAAATGTTTGCCCATAACTCAGCCTATGGTGGTCCTACCACAATGTGACCATTACCAAACTGTTCAACACGACACACTCTTTCTGTCTAGGTCATCTCTGTGTCCCCACAGTAGGTTGGGGTGGGGGCAAAATAGTAACCTCTCCCACTATTGAATCTTTTTCAGCTCTCTCGTGGCTGAAACTTTTGTTCTACAGCTGGGAGTAGTTTGTTTTGTAAGGGCCTTGTTTGTAATAGTATTGCAGTAGGCTTGCTAGGCCTGAAAATGTGTAATGCACTACGCCCTCTAGGGGCTGCATGCATGGTTACACTGCATTACTTTCTGCCATTCTGTTTTCATGTCGTTATGCCCTCTGGGGGCTGACTATTTGGTTATATGCACATGTTTCTTACAAAAGCTATTTTTATTATGGCGCCCTCTAGGGGCTGTTTTGAGCACCACAATCAAGATACTACAATATTTGCTGCACTCTGAAACTTGCCCCGTAATGCTTTGCAGAGCATTCCTTTTAGAATTTTTTTTTGCCTATAACTCACCATGTGGTGGTCCTAGGACAATAAGACTGTCATCAAAATGTTCAGCACAACACACATTTTCTAACTAGGACATCTCTGGGTCCCCACTTTAGGCTGGGGGACCAGAAAATCATAATATAAAAAAAAATGCTCTGATGGGGACCTTCTACAACAAGGTGATACGCTACCCTTAAGCAACAGCTACGAAGTCTTGTTTAATTTAGCAACAAACGATTGACTCTAAATATTATCCCGTGATTGCTGGTAATGGGAGGAATGACCAAGATTACATTGGAAATTGTGTGGGGTGAACAAGTGTAGGCATAGCTGTAGTCTCCCTGAGTTGCACATCCCAGGAATCAAAGCTGAACTTGATTTACCTGACTGGCAGACGTTGATTGAGTATGATGTTATCCTTATCCTGGAAACCTGGTCCACTGTACTTTGTCATTCAATGAGTCTGCATTTTATTGTATCCTGGCCACCCCTTCGTCGGTTGTTGGTGGGCTGTCGTGTATAAAATTATCATTGAAGTTAATTGTAAATATTGTGGAGAGCTGGAGCATTGAACACAGTGATCCATGTTTTATCTATAAGAGGTTATTTTAATTTTAATTTGTTTAATTTTTATCACAATTTTTTGCAAATTTTGTTAATACTAAATTACAAATCTTATTCAGTGTAATGGACGAATTAAAGGTCAGGCATGACTGAACACACCTGCCCTCAACATGGGCGACTTGCCTGATAGTTGTATTGATCTCATGGGGCTGGAGCTTGCTACTTACATTGCTGCACATGACCTGATAGACAAGCTTACATTTTTTGGGTAATTTCTTGACCAGCAAATTATTGGATTTTAATTATGAGGGTCATAATCCTCTAGCAGCTTCATTATTATTATTTTTTTTGTTAGCACTTACGGGTGCCCTGGCCTCTTGATTGCAGAGTTTGAACGTAGACATAATGGCCTTAAACTGTCCTGACATCTCTCAAATCCAATAGAGTTTCTCCCAAGTACAGTCCAAAACAACCTGAGCCTGTTTCTAGCATGTTCATCCGAATATGACCTCAGGTGCTGTCATCTAATTGCTTTTCAGGGAATATGTCATAGTGTTTATTCCACCCTCCCATTTTAAACCCCAAAGCAAAGCTGGCTCAAAGTGGTTCAGTCAAGCATGTTCTCGCACAAATGGACATTTACACCTAGCTTTGTCATCCAACTCCGGGTATGCTGTAGAAGTTAGGATCTCCGACTGATGTATAAGCAAGTTCTAACGGAAATAAAAGCTGAGGATAATAGCAAGATCAGTGAGTGCCTGACTTTTGCTGCCAATCTAAGAAACCACAAGCTCTTTTTTAGGTCTACAGTTAATCTATGCTGTTTAGCCACATTACCCGCTCAATGGGCTGCTCATTTTAAGCTGATCTATAGCTCACCCCCACACTATAATCTTTCAACCCTTTTGCTAAATAGTTTGGATTCGAGAGAGCAACTTATTTTGTAACTAAATTGAGTGATGGATGTGTTACGCCAAAGTCCCGCTGGTGAAGCTCATCACCCTGATAGGTTGGTTGTCATTTGAAATGCAACCTAGATCAGTGACTGCTATTTCTGACCTGGCCCTAAAAAATCATAAGAATATTATTGAACCTGCAGATCTTGTGACATGAATAATCTACTTGATCTAACCGTAATGCCTGCGACCCATAAACTGGTTGCATGATCCTAGGCCTTTTATTTTAGTTTAGGGTTTCCTTTTTCTTCATTCCCAAAATTGGGAACATCTTCAAATATCAAAGTGCAGTATGTATGCTGTACAAAAACTCTTACATTTAACTGAATGAACTCAACTTTTGCTTCATTTGTAATAAAAATGTAGCCCACATATAGGGTACTAATGGACCCCGTCTTGCCTGTTAGTTCACTAATGCAATTGTCATTAGGGCGGGGGCAAGAATGTTTCTCAGTTCATGTTTATAAACTCTCACTTTTAATACATTTATTACTAACGTATATTGTGACAGCACACTAATTTACAGACAGCACAGTTCAATTGAAACGACAACAAACTTTCACACTGACATGCAGTTTTATTGATCAAACTGTATAGTCTACAATGTATAATGTGTGGAAATATTGTTTCAGCACACTTTATTACCATAACACCCAGTAGAGTGTTTTGTTTTTGATCCTATTTAAATCTTTGTTTTCGTCACACTTCAGAATTACAAAAAAGTGTTTTGATAACTACTGAACTATATATATATATATTTTGAAATATTTGTACAGCTCGATTGCAAGGGATTTAAATGTGTTGTTAAACTGACATCTTACAGCCCTTCATTTCACACTGCCTGTACCCCAGCACAATTGTCAGATAATTCACTCTACTTTGCTTTCTCTGATCGCAGAGTTAGAGAATTTGAATCTCCAGGATAAAATAAGCCTCAATTTGTAAGAAGGCATAAGCTGACATTTGAGCTCTGACTTTAAACACTTAGCAGATGTGAAAAAGTAAAGACAAGATTTAAAGCCATCTTTATTGCTCATTCACTTTTTGAATGGGCAGAGCACCTGCTCTGTGCCAGTTTGAACTCCCTTGTCAGAAGACTGTGCCAGTAGTTCCTAAAAATAGTTCTCTCTCTGATAAAATCTGACTCGCCACTTCCAGGAGGGCAGTTGATTTCTTAAGGCATGTGGTCTGTGTTTTCACCATTTCAGTGATTTCACAATTGCCAAACTCATGGACCACTTGTATTATAGTACCTTTTTTCAACAAGCATTGGCAGAGCCAATAGGTTTCACCTTTGAGGCTACTGATTCTATCATTGGCTTTCTTTCATGTTTTAAAGACAGCATAGGCATTGCCGACTTTGGCAAGGATTTGTAGCCATGCCAGATAGCAGCATGGCTAAAACAATAAAAAAAAAAAAATGATGCTTTAAAAAAAAAAAAACAATCGTTTTAGCCATCCTGAAAAGAATCCACGCTCCTGTACAGTATGACTACAAAACGTTACCAAAGCAAAATAGTAATCATAGACAAGACCTATCAGCTTTGTCAGTGCATATGGTATATGTTTGTACTTTTTGGAAGACCAGTGTGTTGGACTGAATTCTAAATATGGATAATATGTTGTGGCTTAATGGGAAGGTGAGCATGTGTGGCTGGAACATACTCTATTTGCCAAAAACAATGGTAACAGGAAATGTGGGGACAAATTGAATGTGAGGTAGGGCAACACTTGATCTGGAGAACTCAAATGTGTTTACATTCTGGATGAAACAAATTCAGGGCAGGCTGAAACTCACTTATGGCATGACGACTGTACCTTTTTTGTTCAAACTCCCCAGTTTTACATTCAAAACATTCTACACTGCTTATTTAATAAAATGCACTTCCTACAGCCTTGTTCTGTGCTCAGGTGCTGAAACCTGGGAATTGGTGTATTAATCAACTACAGGTCTAAAACAAATAACTGCCAGAGAACTTTGTAATACATTTAACAAGGCTGTGGTCTCACATGTCCCCATCAGCCTTAATATGTCTATATAGAAAATAACACATTCTGTTCTCAAGCATTCCAGTATCTCAGGGTAGAGTTTGGGATATGTTGAGTAAAAACTCTGGCTTGTCTATATTTTATGGAGGGTCTGAGGAAACATACGAGTGGGCAGGGTCTGATTGGTTCAGAAAATATGCCCAGGCACCAACATAAGAATGGTCCCCATTAACAAATCAGATAGCTAAAAAAGTGGTGCACACATGTACATCAGGGCAGATTTGAATTTGTAAATACAAGCTATAAGCATGCTTTGCAAGGCATGAGTGACTGTGTGCTTGCTGCAGACAACGTAATTGATAATATCAGGGAAATCAACAGGAAAAACAGCCCAGCAGGCCAACAAACAGCCAAGAAAAGATGTTGCAAAGCATTTCTTGCATGTCCCACTGTGTAAGTGGCTCATATGGGAAGGCAGAGAGCCATCAGTGGAGGCTGCCCTAAATTGTTTGGTCACTGCTGGCACGTGTTAGAGATATGTGATCTGATCATCAGATAGTGTACTTTGGCCTGGAGGTCATAGATAACCTGGGCACAGAAATTGCCCCTGAGAAAAGCATCTGATCTGTTCAGATTATGTTGTTGGAGTGCTTCACCACACGGTAGCCAGGCAGGGCCCCAGTGCTCATAGGTATGTGCCCTGTACGTGTTCCCTGTATGATGCCTAACTGTCTCACTGAGGCTCTGCTAACCAGAACCTCAGTGGTTATGCTCTCGCTGCTTTCCAAAATTGTCACTAACAGGCTAGTGACTAAATTTACCAATTCACATTGGCATACTTGTACATCCACGTAATTCCCTAGTATATGGTACTGAGGTACCCAGGGTATTGGGGTTCCATGAGATTCCCATGGGCTGCAGCATTTCTTTTGCCACCTATAGGGAGCTCTGACAATTCTTACACAGGCCTGCCAGTGCAGCCTGAGTGAAATAACGTCCACGTTATTTTACAGCCATTTACCACTGCAATTAAGTAACTTATAAGTCACCTATATGTCTAACCTTCACCTGGTGAAGGTTGAGTGCAAAGTTACTTAGTGTGTGGGCACCCTGGCACTAGCCAAGGTGCCCCCTTATCGTTCAGGGCAAATTCCCCGGACTTTGTGAGTGCGGGGACACCATTACACGTGTGCACTGTACATAGGTCACTACCTATGTACAGTGTCACAATGGTAACTCCGAACATGGCCATGTAACTTGTCTAAGATCATTCTGGCGTTGGGGGGACAATTCCATGATCCCCCGGGTCTCTAGCACAGAACCCGGGTACTGCCAAACTGCCTTTCCGGGGTCTCCACTGCAGCTGCTCCTGCTGCCAACCCCTCAGACAGGTTTCTTCCCTCCTGGGGTCCAGGCAGCCCTAGCCCAGGAAGGCAGAACAAAGGACTTCCTCTGAGAGAGGGTGTAACACCCTCTCCCTTTGGAAATAGGTGTGAAGGCTGGGGAGGAGTAGCCTCCCCAGCCTCTGGTAATGCTTTGATGGGCACAGATGGTGCCCATCTCTGCATAAGCCAGTCCACACCGGTTCAGGGATCCCCCAGCGCTGCTCTGGCGCGAAACTGGACAAAGGAAAGGGGAGTGACCACTCCCCTGACCTGCACCTCCCAGGGGAGGTGCCCAGAGCTCCTCCAGTGTGTCCCAGACCTCTGCCATCTTGGAAACAGAGGTGTCTGTGGCACACTGGACTGCTCTGAGCGGCCAGTGCCAGCAGGTGAAGTCAGAGGCTCCTTCTGATAGGCTCTTACCTCTCTTGGTAGCCAATCCTCCTTCCTAGGTAGACAAACCTCCTTTTCTGGCTATTTAGGGTCTCTGCTTTGGGGATCTCACCAGATAACTAATGCAAGAGCTCACCAGAGTTCCTCTGCATCTCCCTCTTCACCTTCTGCCAAAGGATTGACTGCTGACTGCTCAGGACGCCTGCAAAACCGCAACAAAGTAGCAAGACGACTACTGCAACCTTGTATTGCTTCATCCTACCGGCTTTCTCGACTGTTTCCAGGTGGTGCATGCTCTGGGGGTAGCCTGCCTCCTCTCTGCACCAGGAGCTCTGAAGAAATCTCCTGTGGGTCGACGGAATCTTTCCCCTGCAACCGCAGACCACAAAAGACTGCATCACCGGTCCTCTGGGTCCCCTCTCAGCACGACGAGCGTGGTCCCTGGAACTCAGCAACTCTGTCCAAGTGACTCCCACAGTCCAGTGACTCTTCAGTCCAAGTTTGGTGGAGGTAAGTCCTTGCCTCCCCACGCTAGACTGCATTGCTGGGTACCGCGTGATTTGCAGCTTCTCCGGCTCCTGTGCACTCTTCCAAGATTTCCTTCGTGCACAGCCAAGCCTGGGTCCCGACACTCTAACCTGCAGTGCACAACCTTCTGAGTTGTCCTCCGGCGTCGTGGGACTCCTTTTTGTGACTTTGGGTGGACTCCGGTTCACTGTTCTTCTAAGTACCTGTTGTGATAGGTACTCAGGTCCGGAAATCCACTGTTGTTGCATTGCTGGTGTTTGTTCTTCCTGCAGAATCCCCCTATCACAACTTCTGTGCTCTCTGGGGGTAGTAGGTGCACTTTACACCTACTTTTCAGGGTCTTGGGGTGGGCTATTTTTCTAACCCTCACTGTTTTCTTACAGTCCCAGTGACCCTCTACATGCTCACATAGGTTTGGGGTCCATTTGTGGATTGCATTCCACGTTTGGAGTATATGGTTTGTGTTGCCCCTATACCTATGTGCTCCTATTGCAATCTATTGTAACTTTACACTGCTTGCATTACTTTTCTTGCTATTACCTGCATAAGTTTGGTTTGTGTACATATATCTTGTGTATATATCTTATCCTCATACTGAGGGTACTCACTGAGATACCTTTGGCATATTGTCGTAAAATAAAGTACCTTTATTTTTAGTACTTCTGTGTATTATGTTTTCTTATGATATTGTGCATACGACACCAGTGGTATAGTAGGAGCTTTACATGTCTCCTAGTTCAGCCTAAGCTGCTTTGCCATAGCTACCTTCTATCAGCCTAAGCTGCTAGAAACACCTCTTCTACACTAATAAGGGATAACTGGACCTGGCACAAGGTGTAAGTACCCCTGGTACCCACTACAGGCCAGCCCAGCCTCCTACACTTCCACAAAGTCGCTTTGTCTTAACAGGCCTTTAAATCTTGTTCTTATCTCGTCACTTTTGTTGTGCATTCAAAGACCGAGGTCAAATAATAGGCTCTGTCTTCCAAGGGCCTTTGTTTACTCTTCTTTCCTTTCTCTGATTTCAAAGTGAGATAATTTATGTGGCAATCTTACTAGGGATAGATAATGAGTTTTTTTTTTTCCTTGCGCACAACAACATTTAAATGAGCAGCGTAACATATTCAGAATATATCAGCATTGTGAATGCACAAATGAAGCACATTTTTTGTTATTTTGGAAGTGTGTTGGAAACAAATACTCTAATATGCGCAAAACCAATCATTAAACTAGGTGATGTGATTTCCATAAGTTTTCGTAAAACTGTATGTCTGTGCAAATGTAATGGTCATTTCAATTGAAAAGTTTTTGTCTGTAATAGCAGTCTGCGGCCACAACATGAATACTTCACTCTACGACCCTACTGAGCACCACTCCACACTACTGCACTGTGCACAACTCCCCTCTATGCCACTTAATGCTCCACTCTGTCAATGCACTCCACGCCACTGTACTCTACACCACTCTGCAACACTGCACTGTGCACAACTCCATTCTTTGGCAGTCCACTTGAGGCCAATGCACTTTACTCTGTAACACTCAGTTCTATACCCCTGCCCTCTACGTGAGTCCACTGTACATCACTCTAATCTACTCTGCACCACTACACTCTACACCACTCTACTTCACTTTACTCTATGCCGTTACACTCTTTGCCACTCTACACATCTGCACTCTACCTAGCACCACTACACTCTACACCACTTCACTCTACTCTGAAACAGTCTACTCTGCACCATTCCACTGCAATCCATGCCATTCTACTCCTAACCACTGCACTCTGCGCTGCTGCACTCTACTCTGCATCACTGTACTCTCTGCCACTTGACTCAATGCAACTGCACTGTATGGCACTATACTTTACTCTGCACCACTGGAGTCTACTCTGCACGCCACTTTGTCCTGCGCCAACCCACTCTGCTCTGTACTACTCCGCTCCACTCCGCACCATGCCACTGTACTTAGTGCCATTGCACTTTGTGCTGTTATACTTTGCAACACTTTACACCAGTCCACTCAACTCTATGCCACTCCAGTGTATGCAACTCTGTGACTCCACACTGTGCCACTCCAGTACACAACACTCTGCGACTCCACTCTACAGCGATCTACTCCACTCTTTACGTTTAGCCATGCTGAACAGCAATCGGGCAGGCGTACAACATGGCTAATATACATTTGCAAAGCCAATAGCTCTTGCACAGGTGAGACCTATTGGCTTTGTCAGTGCTTGTTAGCAGAGGTGCATTGCATTGCATTTCAGATGAGCAGCCTTGAGAATGTATAAACGTGTTCAGCATAGACATCTCTTCGGCATGATGAGCCAACAGACTGCCTGAAGTCTTTTAAATTGAGAAACTAACACACATAGAAAAAATAATTTTTAGCGAGGCGCAGGAATGGGAGCAGAAATATAACATTTCTTTGTTTCACAGCACTGTAATGGGGGTGTTGTTAAAGAAGTAACTCAAACAGTTCTATATAGTTTTTAATAATAAGGTTGATTCATGTTAAGCCAAATGTAACACATGACATACCGCCCAGACTTTCAGGTGCAGTATCCGATCTTGTAGCTTTTACTTTTGGCAGTTAAAAATCATCTTAATTCCTTCTTGTGTGCTTGCAGTAAAAAATGAAATAGTTTCACTGATACAGAAACGTATACTCGTAATTGTGCTGCAATAACTGGCCAACGAACAACCAAAACAAGATGTTGCACAGCAGCACAGGCTGCTGTGTAACATGGTTTAAAGTAAATAAAAACAAAGTGCGGTGACTCAGCCAGTGCTGACCGCATCATATTGCTTGGTTTTTAGTAATAGACAGTGGGGAGGAGGGCAGTGGCAATATAAAAATAAGGGTAAGTGAGGAGAGGCAATGACGAAGGAGTAAGTAAGGTGTGGGAGGGACAGGGAAAGCAGCGAGAAAGCAGGAGTTGCTGGAATGGACCAATATTGTAAGTGTTAAACAAAAAAAAAACCTGTGCAAGTGGAAAGCCAGTGGAAGGGTACTGGCCACATTCAGGAGACTGTTCATTGTCCAAGCTCCAAGGAAAACCCGAAGAACTGAAGAGAAAAGGGAAGTAACGGGCGAGCTCCAAGCTGGAATTTTAAGTGTGTTTTTTATTTATTTTTATTTACAAGAGATTTCACAAGCGCTGTGCAGGCAAAACCTAAAAAGGACAGCCAATCACAGCCAAGGGGCTACCTGCCAATTTCCATTATCAGCAGCACTACTCAGGTTCTGGGAATAGTACTAAATAAGGGGAAACAAGCCTGGACTAAGCTTAACAGTATTCTTGATCACTGTCAGTACTGGTTTAGTGTGAACCTAGGTGCTATGGAGCCATGCTTACATTTGAATTGTATAATTGGCAAGTATACCATTGCAAAGCACTGCTCTCTGTACATGGTATTAATGAAATTTTCATCAGCATTTGACAATGTCAACAGTACAAAACTGTGGTTGTCCCTTTTACATCTGTGCTGGAAGTGCCCTAGGTCCATTTTCTGCATTAATTACATGATAGTCTTACAGCTAATGTTAGATTTCGTCCCAGTGGGGAGATGCCAGATTCCTTCCCAGTTTTGCAGGGGTGCACCAGGGGTGCATTCTTGTCCCTCTCCTATTTGTATTATATATCAATATATGCAGTCTCACAAAGTTTGCATGGACATCCCTATGATTATTAGCACCCTTATACAGTTGTTACTATATGAGGATGACACATTGTTAATTTCACGTACCCACAGGGCCTTGCGTTTTCTTGTAAGCAACTTCATAGCAGACACTGGCCTGTCTACAGACTTCACTTAGCCCCATATAATGGCCAGTGGCCCTAAACGCATGCATCCTGCTGTGAACAATAGTAATTAGGTGTCAACTTTGTTTCCTCCGGCAGTTGGTTGCCTAATACCTTTAAATAGACTGTTGAAGCTCAGTCAGTTGACTGGTACCCTCTTAAATTTACCACAACCAGTAGGAAGTAAAACCATTTTTACCATTGGTGGCGGTATTCAACAGATGCTTCCCTACTAACCTTTAGTGGGCAGGGGTTTGGGAGCCATACAAATTGTGCAGCGTTACAGGCAAGGAAAACTGATTTTATAGCCAGCTACTCTTAGCTATCCCTCCCTCTCCCACACGGCTCACTTGATGTGACAAGAAACCAGGCCCTAGTTAAAGGATTTTGCAAAATCTGCTCCATCATTTTATGAATGACAACATGGCTAAAATCCGTGGCCTGCTTAAATCAGGCCATTATCACAGACCATCTTTTTTAAGGCCATTGCTGCATGAAAGACCAAGATTATCACAATTAGATTTTCCAACATTACACTCAGAAGGAAATCAAGAGTCAGGAGAACACACTGTATAATGCTCCCAGAACGCTCTCTGTTTAGATGCAAATATTTAGAGAAGCTTGAAATCAAGACTCAAGATTTGTTGCTTTCAAAGTAAAATGTTCTGAAAAAATGTAACTGGAAAAAAAGGTTTCGCTAAACTACTGTGAAATTTTAGGGACTATTTCTTTGAAGAATCATTTAGTAAAATGAGTTGACGTGTGCTAGTACTTGCAATAAATATTCATAATGGAAAATCAGTGTAACCAGTTTCACAAGATTATGGGAATTGTTAGAAATGGGGTCTTTGGCAGTCAGGTTACCCCCTGACCAAGTAAGGACCCTCACTCTAGTCAGGGTAAAGGAGAATCACCCTCAGCTAACCCTGCTTACCCCCTTGGTAGCTTAACTTCAGAGTTCAAGGTTTGTATTTGTAGCAACACACACAGTAACTCAGTAAAAACGCTACAAAATGACACTACGCTGGTTTAGAAGAATAGGAAAAATTTATCTAAACAAAACAAGACCAAAACGACAAAAATCCAACACACACAAGTCAAGTTATTAATTAAAAGGCAAAAAGAGGCTTAAATCCTTGAGAAAACAGTAAAAACACTGTTGACGTTGAAAAGTACCTGAGTAGCGCCAAAATAACACGCACGGGTGAGTGTGAGTCAAAAAAGGTAAGCGGTGTGTCGATTTCTCACCCACAAGCGTTGTTTCTCCTTCTCTGGTCGGGTCGGCGTGCGTTGTTTTTCCTCCCCACAGGGGAGTGATGCGTCGATCCGGGCGGCACTCTGTTCCGGGCAGGCGTTGCGTCCAGCAAGGTTTGCGTCGAAAATCCGCCTTCACCACGTTAGCAAAATCACGCTTTGTGGTTTGCGATGTTATTAGCCTCCATTAGCAGTGCAGCGTGGCGTTTCTCCAGCTGTGTTGCGTCATTTCTTCAGTCGCTCTTGGCGGTTGCGATGGAAATTTCCCTGCACAGCGGTCTGTGCATGAATTTTCAAGCCTGGTCTGCCAGCTTCACCTGTCAAGGCCCCAGGAACTGGATAGGGCACAACTTGGAAAGGCAGGAGTCTCAGCAGAGAGTGTAGGTGCTGGCCGGTGAAGTCTTTGATGGCCCTGAGACTTTAACAACAGGAGACAAGCTCAGGACAAGCCCTTGGAGATTTCTTCACAAACAGGAATGCACCACAAAGTCCAGTCTTTGTCCTCTTGCACAGGCAGAAGCAGCAACTGCAGGATAGCTCCACAAAGCACAGTCACTGACAGGGCAGCACTTCTCAGCTCTTCTCCAGACAGAGGTTTCTCTTGATGTCCAGAAGTGATCTAAAGTCTATGGTTTTTGGGTGCCCTTTTTTTACCCATTTTGGCCTCTGAAGAAGGCTTACTTCAAAGGAAAGTCTCTCTTGCTTGTGAAATCCTGCTTTGCCCAGGCCAGGCCCCAGACACACACCAGGGGGTTGGAGACTGCATTGTGTGAGGGCAGGCAAAGCCCTTTCAGGTGTGTGTGATCACTCCTTCCCCCACCCCCTCTAGCACAGATGTCTCATCAGGAAGTGTAGGCTACACCCCAGCTCCCTTTGTGTCACTGTCTAGAGAGGTGCAACCAGCCCAACTGTCAAACTGACCCAGACAGGGAATCCACAAACAGGCAGAGTCACAGAATGGTTTAAGCAAGAATATGCCTACTTTCTAAAAGTGGCATTTTCAAGCACACAATCTCAAAATCAACTTTACTAAAAGATGTATTTTTAAATTGTGAGCTCAGAAACCACCGAACTCCACATGTCTATCCGCTCATAAAGGGAATCTACGCTTTAATCATATTTAAAGGCAGCCCCCGTGTTAACCTATTAGAGGGATAGGCCTTGCAACAGTGAAATCCGAATTTAGCAGTGTTTCACTGTTAGGACATATAAAACACATTAGTATATGTCCTACCTTAACTATACATTGCACCCTGTCCATGGGGCTACCTAGGGCCTACCTTAGAGGGGGTCTTACATGTAAGAAAAGGGAAGGTGTAGGCCTGGCAAGTGGGTACACTTGCCAAGTCGAATTGGCAGTTTGAAACTGCACACACGGACACTCGAGTGGCAGGTCTGAGACATGATTACAGGGCTACTAATGTGGGTGGCACAGCCAGTGCTACTAGCCCACTAGTAGCATTTGATTTACAGGCCCTGGGCACCTCTAGTGCACTGTACAAGGGACTTACCAGTAAATCAAATATGCCAATCATGGAGCTCCAATTACATGCACATTGTATGCAGGAGCACTTGCACTTTAGCACTGGATAGCAGTGGTAAAGTGCCCAGAGTAACAAAAACAGCACGCATTAACAACCTGGGAAACAGAGGCAAAAAGTTAGGGGAGACCACACCAAGGATGCCAGGTCTAACAGGAAGCATAAAAATAAACAAACCCTGGCAAAGCCAAAAGGTTGACATTAATGGTCAGTCTTATGTTGTGTCAATGAGTGTCTTGTTTTGATATGGTTTTTGTAAAACTTTGTGAGAGCTCTGGGGCCCTAACAATCATAACAAACATTGGCAAAAGGCAAAAATATTTTTTTTCTAAAAAAAAAACCACACATTTTCACAGTAGGTCCTGCTACAGTGCAAAATTACATTGTGTGCTGATATGGGTCCTTTGAAAGAGCAGAATGCTTTCATTTACAATGGAGCTGTCCAATAGATAGATAATTTTAATAAAAACCAAAGGTCTTGGTTAATGCCAGACCTAAGGGCCCGTACCTAAAATTACAAACGTGCCCCCATACAATATATGTTCTTGAATTAATGCAGATTTATGCCTTTCATGAATTCACAAGAATTTAGATGTGTGCAAAGATATTGTACTCTCAGGAAATATTTATGAACTGCATTTTAGCATGAGCAAATATATGTGTAGATTTGCTAATGCAAAAATCTGTTGAGCATTTACAAATTAACTTTCCCCTTCAACCATTTTTTTTTCTCCAATCCTGAAAGAACTTTTGCTTTTGCCCTTGTCAGGAGTACATTTTCAACCGTTCTCAGTAATGGAAAGTACTTGAAGAGCTGGTGAAAACCCCTAAAACATGCAAGTTAGGTTTGCACAGACTCAAAAGGGTATTCCAACCCTGAAATATTTGCTTTCCACTAACTCAAGCTCCGGCATGTTTATCTGCTGAAAAGTGGCAAAGCAAGGGAATTGCTAGTATTCACACCTTAATATAGTATGAGCCCTTGTATAATCAGAGAGGCTATTATCAGAGCTCTTACATAATGAAATTGCTGCCATAATTTATTGCCGCAGTCCATGGCACCATTGGGACAAGTGTATTTTTTTATTATTTTTTTTTACAGGAAAAGTAGATTTGTGAAGCATCCTGTCCCATGGACAAGTAGATATGTTATTAAATTCCACACCCCTGACAATCCAGCAAATGAGAATAGTTTCTCTTTGTTCTCTGGAGTAGGTGCTTTGATGGCATCAACCAAAGGTTTATTTGGCACCACACCCTTGCTAGACAAGGTATGGCCTAAATAATCCACAGAATCGCAAAATAACTTACATTTGCTTTTACTCTCCTCCTTTAAATGTGTTATATGTTCCTGTTTGTTCTCAGAAACTATAAGAATATCCTCCTGAAAACATTTCACATATTTGTCCCTATCTTTGATCATCTGGAAAATGTTATTTGAAAAACAGATGCTACATAGACTAACCTAAATTGCACTATTTTCAATTGCAGTAACCCCTGAGGTCTGAGGAATGCAGTCAATTGCATAGTCAGTAGTGAATCTGTTCGATGATATGCAGAACACGAGTCCAATGTTAAAAATATTTTACCCTTTCCAGCATGTACATCACATAATTTATATTTGGAAGCAGATCACTGTCCAGTACTATAGTTGCGTTAAGCGCTCTAGGTCTGCAAATAGTCTCAAATGTTTGTCTGCTTGTGCTAACTATGGGGGAAACCCATTCTGATGATACATTTTTTCAGTTATTCCTCCTTTCACATTCTTATCTAAAATTTGCTTCACCTCTTGCCAAGTATTGATTGGCTTGCTTCTTAAAATGTTTCACAGGTTTTGCATCTTTTTAATCTTAATGTTATATAAAGAATTTTCTAGTTTGCCCTACGTATTTGAGAACTCATTTGCAAATTGACTAGTTATGCATCTCAGCTTCTGTCACCAGTAACACAGATTCCTTGCGCCTATGATTTAAAATAACTCATCTTTCATGGGTCCCTCCAGTTAGATACATTCACACCCTTCATCACCACATACACTTTAATTTGAGCTTCTCTTTCCTTTAATGTAAGTGTCATTAGGTCATAACCACTCATGTCAGTGATACGTTCATCACAACATTCTGCTATTGTCAGATTTCTTCAGTTCATCCAATTTCAACTCACTTTAAGACTTTTCCAAAAATACTTCCTTGTGATTATTATCCATGGAGAACCCAAATCTGCGACTGGTTCCTTGTCCAGGATTTTAACAATGCACGGAGGTGGACCTTTAACCCAAAGACCTTCTTTGCGTTTATGGAAATCCTGTATTGACAGGACAATTAGGATGATAGAAGGCATTTTACTAACTACACACACATCCCAAATTCCTTCCATCCCTGATACAGGAATTCTACTTTTGTTTAGAGTAGCATTTTTCTTTAAGTCTTTACACACACAAGCAAAATATCCAATGCAGCCACAGTTCTTGCACTTTCTACCAATCACCGGAAATAGAAGCAGTGCGGTTAGAACTTTCTCACACACACACACACATATATACCAAACCAAAGATTTCTCCGTTGTTTATAATGAGATGTGAGTGAGCATTATTTTCACTTGCACTACACACATCCTTAGCAGTGTCTGAACCTTTGTTGTTACTGTTGTGCACAGACATCATCCACTATTGTGAATCCTCTAATGCTTTTGGCTGTTACGTCATCTTGTCGCTTAGGATCACCCATAACCTAAAGCTGTTCCTGGATTCTTTTACTTTTGACATGCACAAGTAATTTGATCTCATTAATCTTGGGCCCAAAACTGCAAGTCTTAGAAAGAGCTTTCAAAGTTGTTAGGAACTAATTGAACGTGTTGTCCTCTTTTTGATCTAAACTAGAAACTTTATACCTATTTAAAGCTATAATAGAAGTTAGTTAATTGCCCCTGCTGATTTCGTTTTAGTTTTTGGACCTGCAGTTGATGATTGGCTGTAATTCCTTTTTTCCCCTGACTTTGTACATTGAGAAATTATGCTAAACAATTGTAACTCAGAGTCATCTAACAGTCTGTGTGGTGAGGAGACCCACGACATTGGCCACTAGGAATGAAACTTTGACGGACACTGAAAAGAATGAACACACCTATTCAGAGCAGAGGAGTCCCTATGGCTTATAGCTTTTGACATAACAGTCCTTGAACTTACTATGCAGGCTTTCATGCTGCACTTCTGATATACATATATAGCACTATGTATTTTGCTGGTGTCACTACATATAATTAAATTACTCCTGTGAATATGTATAACGTATAAACACTTGATAATATACGCTGTACAAATGAGTTTACAGTTATCTGAAATTTGGATATTACATCTTCTAGTGTTTTTCCAGATTGATAAAACATAGTACATCGTGGTAAGTAAAAGATAATGACATCAGTTTTCAAAAGCAGCAAAAACATTTCAGGTAGTGCATTAATACATAGACGATGCACGTTACATCATAGCTCTGATCTTCTTTTCCTGGAGGATTCTTTCACATACATGCTTACATTTAGAAACGTAAGAGATTTGCAGAAAAACGGGGGGAACTTAAGTTGCACTTACATTTTCATAGACGAGAAGGAATATTTAGTAAGAACAAGGTTAAATTAACAGTTTTACTTAAGAAATCCGAATTCTCCTGCCAAATTCAAGGGTTTTAGCATGTACGATTTTGAAGGCAGTAAAATCCGTAGTTGCTGAAAGGATGTTAGTGTGTGAGACCTTGTTTCTATGCCAATACAAATTTCTAATGTCCGAGCCTTGTCCTGGTATTGCAGTTTGAAGGTGATCACTGAAGGAGTGTTAGAATCTGCTCTTATTTTCTTACACACGTACTTTTCTGATGTCACAATGTGATGTTTTAGCTTGTCAGTTTCTTGTAGTGATGCCATATCCTGGATCCTGCCACAGTCTTCCAGGTTTCTAGTGGGATGTTACAGTCTAAAGAATGCTTAAAGAGACTTTGTCACAATTAATATGTTTCAGGCTGCCCATTATTACACACAAATCAGCAAAATACCTCCCTCTAAATATATCTTTAAGCTGTGGACAGTTCTGATAAGTATGTCGTCGATTTTGCTTTAGAATGTACCAGTGTACTAACATTTTCACTGGAGGACCAACACCAAAGTATCTCCATAACCTGTGGAGGGTGTTAGGAGTGTTACAAAAATATTGTACTTTTATTTTTTTCTTGGAAAATTGTTAGGCATGTCTTTTTTAGTGTCAATCTAAACATTATTGTATAATGATTATTTGTATCTCACTGCCAAAAGATTGTAAATTGTGTTAGTGCATTCTTTTAATGAGACAAATTTCACTGTAAATTGCCTGCCTGTGTCAGGTCGCATGCCGAAACTCATGACAATGTAAAACCTAGGGATCACCTTTTATGCTCACCTGTCTTTTGCACTTAAGGTAATTCCCATCACAGAGGTGCAATATATACCTCTATTCAATATTTCAAAATATTCCCACTCATGGAAGGAAGATCAATCTTTACTACACATTCCCTTACCACATGTATTTTTGACACATGTAATACACCACATTGACCTTTCGATTGTATTGCATTGTATTGCACCTTTGTACTTTACAAAGCAAAACTGCTGGTCAGTATTGATTCAGTGTTCGTTCCCCATTCATTTTCCCTAGGGAGTTTTGAACAGCATAACAGCCAAAATGGGTGAATGCAATTACACCAGTTTTGGCAAGAAACTATATCTTTATTCAGAAAGTGTGCTTTTTAGGGTCAGGAATGCGACTGCATGGACTAGCACATGTGTCTCGCTTGCAAGACTATCTTGTGTCCATTAAAGGGCTTTGAGCCCACCTGTCGCTTAACATTTGTTGTCTTGTGTGTCACTCTGCTTTACAGCCTCCTAATTAGTCTCTGTAGGCCTGGCAGCATTTCAGTTACTCTCTCTGGAGCAGGGACCAAGCACTGATTTATTCATCTTGATCAGTGCCCCTCTGCTGCTCCCGACGTGATTGAGGCACTATTTTGTTCTTTTTATCATCTAGTGCCTTGCAGGCAGAAGGCGTGTCGCTGTCAAAGAAATTCCCAGCACGACAAACAAAATTACAGAGTTTTATTTTTTATAGCTGACTTTATTTATTTTACCAAGTTGTCTTTTCTCAGTTTGCACTCATGTTTTCTTTTGTTTTTGGTCATTGGCCCTGTTCTCGAAAGATGACTATGATCTTGTTCTAAATATTGCAGAGCAACATTGTTTCTTTATGTGTACTTTTTTTAAATGATGCTTCAACACATAATCATTCAGTACACCCCAATCTGCGCCACAGAAATCCACCCACCTCACCCCAATCCACCCCAGTTTAGATCACTCCAACCCACTCCACTCCTCCCAGCAGACCTCAGTCATATCTGCCCCACTCCAGTTCACCCCACCCTAATCCCAGTCTGCACCACCCCAATCCAAAACAGTATGCTCTGCTCCAGTCCGTCCCACTCCAATCCAAAACAATATACCCACTCCACACCGCCCCACTCCAATCTGCCCCACTTTAATCCAAAACAGTCTACCCCATTCCAGCATGCCCTAGTCAAATCCCAAACAACCCACTCCAATCCAAAACAGTCTGCCCCAGTCCGCCCCACTCCATCCCAATTCACCCCACTCCAGTCCACCCAACTACAATCCAGTCCATCTCACACCAATCCACCCCAATTCAGCCCAGGCCAAACTACCTCACTCCAATTCAATACACCTCACTGCAATCCCCCCCCCCACTCCAGTCCACCCACCTCCAGTCCGATCCTACCCACCCCCAAACTACGCCAATCCAGCCCACTGTAATCCATCTCATCTCACCCCACTCCAATCTAACCCACCCTACTCCATTACCAACCAAACCACTCCAAACCCACCCACTCCAATCACGTCTACTACAACCCAGTCCAACCACTCCAATCCAATCTAACCACACCACTCCAGTCCATCCCACTCCAATTCAATCCACTTTACTCAAAACAGCAACACCAACCTTTAGCTGTTCTGGGCCCCGGGAGGTGAGGGCCTGTGGCCGAAATAACAGTGACTTATTTTGTCAGCACTGCCATTTACAGTTAGAGAGGGATTTATTATCCATCTCCTTTTTAGGTCTGGTGTTAGCCAAGACCTTTCGATTTTTACTAAAATCATATGTACAATATACTTACTTTTAAGAGCCTTTTAGCCACCTTTCTTCATCCATTGGTCTGTTATTGTGTCATTCACATTTGCTTCTCATAATTACATCATTCAGCATGGGGAAATGTCAGCCTACTTAACACACTGGTTAACTTTACTATGAGTGATTGCATTTTGCTCTTTCACAAGGAGCATATCCACACAAGGTACATCCCTTGCCAGTGTTTTTGTTTTTACTTTATAACTAAATTAGTGATGTGTTTATGTATGAGCAAAGGGTACATTAAGCTTTCAGACCCCATCTCCTGCCAATGCTGTTGTGTATTCCTTTGGAGTAGTCTTGTTTATCTGACTGCTGCTATTTTCACATCTGCTTGCATGAACTCTGAATATAAGCTAATCAGTGTACTGTATCAATCTTGCGAACCCGGTCTATCTTTTTTCATTCTTGCTTACCTTCATTATTGCTTGCTTTCTTTAGCTTTTCCTTTCTATTTTCCTTTCTTTCATGCCTTCTTTTTTCTTAGTTTCCTTTTGTCTTTCCTTCCTTCTTCCTTGCCTCCTCTTTCCTTCCTGCTTTCCCTTTTGCCTTTCTTTCTTGCCTTTTTCCTGCCTTCTTGCCTTTCGTTCCTTCATGCCTTTTTTGTTTTCCTTACCTTTGTTTTTTTCGTGCCTTGTTTTTCAAAGGCAGGAGACGGAGTTTTCAGCCTAACTTCATCCATTAGTCTGTGGTTATGCCCTTTGCATTTTGTCTTCCATCCAGTTCTCCATGCATCAGAGGGCAATGTGTTAGCCTACTTCTGCCATTGGCTGACTTCACTATGACTTATGGCATGCTGGCCTTTCACATAGAGCAGATCCACTCCCAAAGTAGTTCAGTTGATGAGGGCCGATCATCATCTTGGAAAATAAAGTTTTAAAAAACCTTGATGGAGGAAGCATTGCCAAAATGCTAGTGGCCAACGCCAATAAGTTTGGCTTTTCCAGTGCTTGTTTATGTTGTTGTTTAAAATATTTCAATTACATTGTAATATTATAGCTGCCTGTGAATTGGCAGGTTAGGTCATGATTTATTACTGTCTCCACAAATAAGAAGGAAAAAAGCACTGCACAACTGAAAGGCTTGTTACTGAAAGAACATCACTAGTGAAACAGTCACACCAGTGGGTACTTAGTTAAAATTGTTTTTTTATTGAAAGTGTAAGGTGGCCACATATAAGTGGCAGCCTGTTTTTTTGTTTTGTTATTTTTCTGTCAAATGCTTGCAACCAGAAACGAGCATCTGCAATGCAATAGGTCTCGCATTTTCTTGAGTTCGAGCTGTTGGCATTGTAAATTCAGAACTGGACATTTCTTGTCACATAAATTGGTCAACCTTGCCTCATACTTTTGTCTTTTCCTGTCATGTTTTGGTGGTCCCTGGCGGCTACTGACATCAGAAATCACAAGCCCTTGAGGAGAGACAAGAAGATGACTGCACTACCTCGAGTTGTGTAAATGTCTGAACAGACATTTGAAGAGAATGCTGGAAAAGTATTTTCTGTTTATGTTAATAGAAAGAAAAGTCTTGCAAGCATTCTTTCCTCGCATTTCAACAAAACTCTAATGAAGTAAACAATAGCAGTGAAGCCTCAGAAGGTTTGCTGCCCCAATAACGGAGCTAAACAATAGGCACCTGGTTTTTGTTTTGTAAAATAAGGTTAATTTTATGTTACATAAACACTTGCTGAATAAACATGTGATTAAATCAGTGCACGCTGGGCTGTACTGAAAGAACATTAAAAAACAAAGCCTGGGATCTACCTTTTTATTGAAGATTTAATGGTGGAGCAAATGTTCCAGGAGCCAGAGGTAAACAAGGACATGACTTGACTAAAGTCAAAACAAATGTCAGGGATATGGGAGGAGGTGGGAAGACCGTAATGTTGCAATAAAACGCAGGCAGTTACCAGTCAAAAACACCCCACTGAAAAGGCAGCAAGAAAAAAATGACAAAAGTAGTTAGTCACAGTAACAATTAAATAAACTAAAGGGGAATAATGTAGTATTTAGTCACTGCTCTGAAAGAGAAAAGGGCAGAACTGATCACTAGCTAGTAAGAATTTTTAAAGGACATTGCAACCAACAAATGAAATCGCTTTAACCCATAAGAAGTATACTAAAACTATACACTAGGTCGAACACTTACATTCAACCTAAAAGTAATAATTGCACCAGATTACCCAGGCCAGACATATTTGCTTTGCCAGTCCTTGGTGGGTTTTAATTGGTTGTTTTCATTATTTCTGTGAGACCTTTTTTTTTTTTTTCCTGACTTTCCTAAGAGATACCCACGCCTTCACTCGTGTTGAGCAGTAGCATCATCACTATAGTAAATGAGTTGTACTTAATTTTTAGATGTGGCCTAAAGATAGCGTTATTGTTTTAAAAATAATCACAATAAAAATACATACATACACATAGAAAGGGCTTTCCGTGTGCTGTCTTCATCAGTCTTATCTGTTTGCATGTTGTTGATAGTTTGCTCCTGTTCACTAGAGGCTAAAGCATGGGGAAATGCTCAGTCTTTGGCTCCCTCCGCTATGAGTGGTGGCATTTTGCTCTTGCTCTTGCTCATGGGCCTGTCTACCTAGTAAGAAGTCCACTTCTGTGTGAGAGTTGGTTGGCCAACTCTGCTTCTACTTCAGCTTTATTTCAGGGTTTTCTAAATGTTTTTTTGCAATGGGTCATCTTTTTATTATTTCTTTTTATTCTTTCCAATTGTATAACAATGACACCACCTTTAGGCAGCGACATTTTATGCTTTTTAATTGCTTTTTTGCACTGTCTGTTGTGAGACAGCAATGTGTACCAATCATCAGAGAAACTTTGTTCCTGATTGGATTGCGTTCTTGTCATTCTCAGTTGCCTTGCTCCTGTGTGTGTGTGTGTGTGTGTGTGTGGTGTGTGTGTGTGTGTGGTGTGTGTGTGTGTGTGTGTGTGGTGTGTGTGTGTGTGTGTGTGTGTGTTTTTTTTTTTTTTTTTCCGCTTTCCTCTTTTTCTTGGTTTGTTGGTAGAATCATCATTTATCGAACTCCGAATGCAATATTGGAAACAGAGTCATGTTCAAACAACACCAGTTTGCTGCCATTCAGTGTCACGCACAGTGTTTTTTCACTAGAAACATTGCAGCAGAAATGTGGAACATCGATTTTTGACAGACTTCTATAAGCAAGCATTGGCTATCCCAATTGGTAGAATTTGTAATCGACGGTGATAGGCATTGCCAGTGCTTGTTACTTATGCACTTACTTATGCACTTGTAAGGTCTATACTAGCACATTCTTATGGGTGGCTACAGAGTAGTATATTTGGGGGTCAACTGTGCAGTGACAGTTTAATCGCAAGTATGCCAGATGCAGTGGCACCACATCAGAGGGAAGTGAAGAGCTCACTGCACCCCCTACATCAGTAGTTTACTTCCCAGTCAGGGGCTGAGCGCCCATCAGTGCTTTTGAGTCCTTCTGTAACTTAAAGGACAGAGGATGGGTGGTCTGAGTTGGGCTGTATGTACAGTCCATGTTCCTTAACCTATCTACCTCCCTATTATTGGGTACACCTGATAGGCATCAATCTCTTTCTGGTTTCTCTTTCATTTTGATTTTACTGAGATTTTCTTCACCTTCTGGTGGATTTGCTGTAGCATTATAATGTTGGCCATCTTGGGTCATGTCCACAGTGTGTTCTCACATCCTTGAACGGATGTGGCTGCACATGTTCCTGGAAGGTATATCACTTTTGGACTTCTTAATTTTAGACTTCTTGTCTTTCCCTCATTAGTTTCAAACACAAATTTAGAAAAAGCCTCACCAGAGACTTTACAGGGTAAATATACACAACTCTGCAGAATTTCCTGCAGGCCTCAGCTGTCCTCTTACAGAAGGACAATCCTTGAACCTTGAGTTATGACAAGATCGGAAAGAATAACTCTGGCTGTTCCGGTGTGTCAGGAACAGTTAGCAGTGAACAGTATGTGAACAGATAAGCATTTCTCAGAAATAGACTAATGAACAGAAATAAGTAAAACTTGGCTACCACAGAATAATTAGGAACTGCATGAAACCTAGAAATCGCATGTTCTCAGTTGCTTTCTAACTTGCCACTCACAGTGAAATTTGATTCAAATAGAATAGAACAAATAAAGGAAATTAGCTTACTAATGATCGTCGCTACAAAAAACTTTATCTGGAAGTTTCTGTATTTAAGTGACACACAATGACCTCTTGCAGCCCTTTTGTGCAAGCTGATAGTTCAGTAAGAGTAATTCAGCAGTACAATAACATTTTCTCTTTCTCTACAATTGCAGTGTTTAAAAAAAGTTTGGAGTTGGTGTGTGTGTGTGGAGGGGAGGGGTGTATATACATTGCCTATAATGCCATAACTTATATTATTTTGCTGTGCTCACTGAGTCTAATTTAATTGCAGGCGATACCACCTCTGGAGTTTGTTTTCAAGAATGAGCGTATTACATTGGCTATTGTTGATGCCATGATCAGCCCTCCAGTTGTACCGAAAGGGAGTATTTGCAGAGAGCTGAAGGTGTACCCTGCTGAGTGCAGAGGCCGCAGAAGCACCTATCGCGGGAAGCTCACAGTGAGTTGTTTAATTTTAGATATTACTGGGATGTTTTGCTTGTGAATGCTAATAAAGCCCATTTTTTTCTGCTAAAGAATCTTGTTAGCAACACACCATTCAAGGTGCATCGGAAGGAAGATTGGGAATAACATGGAAGATACATTTTTATATCTATGCATCAAATGTTTGTTTGCTGTTCACCCTAATAATCTTAGTTAAAACACGTCATTGATTATGTTGCAGTTTTTAAATACTACGTTTCATGTCTGGCGTTAGCCATACGCATTTCAACGGATTAAAAAAAGGATTAAGCTGGCACTCCAGTGGTTGAGTAACAAGGTTTATTTCGCGAATTCTGGCTTCCTCGACATGGCTAATTGAACCTAGTTAAAAAGCCACTGGAGTGTCGGCTTGGTAATTTCTTATCGATCATAGGAGGGGTATTGCTTGAGTACGACAATGCATGTAGACGCTTTGTTTGTGTGAACCACCAGTGGTTGGCTGCTCACGGGCATACTGCATGTTGTGAGAAGTTGGGGTGTGTGTATATATATATATATATATATATATATGTTCGATGGCATGTGTAGCTGCAGATACACATGCTGTGCACATCCCGCCATCTGGTGTTGGGCTCGGAGTGTTACAAGTTGTTTTTCTTCGAAGAAGTTTTTTTTTTTTCGAGTCACGAGACCGAGGGACTCCTCCCATTTCGACTCCATTGCGCATGGGCGTCGACTCCATCTTAGATTGTTTTTTTTCCGCCATCGGGTTCGGACGTGTTCCTTTTCGCTCCGTGTTTCGGGTCGGAAATTTAGTTAGAATCTCGGAAAAATCGTCGGTACTGTTTGCGTTCGGTATCGGGTTAGTTACAACAGATCGACACCGAATTAAGAAGAGCTCCGGTGGCCCTTTGGGGTTTTCTTCCATCCCCGTCGGGGCCTGGTCGGCTCGGCCACGTGTCTCTTCAAGGCTGATGGAACGGACCCCATTCCGCTTCTGTCCAAAATGCCATAACAAGTATCCATATACAGATCAACATCTGGTCTGTAACTTGTGTTTGTCACCAGAACACAAGGAGGATACTTGTGAGGCCTGTCGAGCGTTTCGGTCCAGGAAGACACTCAGGGACCGAAGAGCAAGAAGACTGCAAATGGCGTCGGCGCCGACAGCACAAGAGCGTTTCGAGGAGGAGGAAGAAACATTCTCCACCCAGGAGTCGGACTCTGAGGAGATCGATCCCGAGGAAACGCCGAAAACCGTGAGTAAGATGTCGAAACCAAGAACTCACGAGAAGAGCGCTAAAGCCCAGGGGACGCCACCGCCAACAGGCCATGGCTTAACCCGAAAAGTAGGTGACCGTTCATCGGCACCGAAAAAGTGCGAGCTGGTGTCGAAGTCATCCGACTCCGGTCGAGATACCGGCACACAGCAATCTCTGACCCGAGATAGTGGCTCAGAGAAGAGTCGGCACCGAGACACCGGCACCGAAACGGGTCGGCACCTAGAGAGCACGACGCCGAAAGTAAAAAAGGTTTCGTCGGAGCCGAAAAAAGCAGCCGAAAAGGTTTCGCTACCGAAATATCCGGCCTCGGAACCGAAAACAAGTTCCTACACTGAGGAACAAGGACTGTCCACACAAATGAAAACACATAGATTTGGACAGGAATTACAGGCAATAGAGCCAGATCACACACAAAGACGGCTCTTTATTCAAAAAGATACAGGGAAGATCGGCACTCTTCCTCCAGTCAAAATGAAACGCAAGCTTGCCTTCCAAGACAAAGACAAACAGCCACACGCAAAGGTGGCTAAACAAGTAACACCGCCACCATCCCCACATCACTCTCCGCAACCATCACCGGTAGCCACTCCACCAATGATGCAATCCCCAACTCATACAGGAATAAGTCAAGATGACCCTGACGCATGGGACCTTTATGACGCACCAGTGTCAGATAATAGTCCAGAATGCTATCCAGCTAAACCATCGCCACCAGAGGATAGTACAGGCTACGCACAGGTGGTGTCAAGAGCAGCTGCATTTCATAATGTCAGCCTTCATTCAGAGCCCATTGAAGACAACTTTCTTTTTAATACACTGTCGTCCACACACAGCCAGTATCGGAGTTCTCCTATGCTACCCGGAATGCTAAAACACTCCAAACAAGTGTTTGAGGAGCCTGTTAAAGGGAGAGCCATTACTCCAAGAGTAGATAAAAAATATAAACCGCCACCAACAGACCCAGTGTACATTACACAACAGCTAACACCAGACTCTGTTGTAGTGGGAGCAGCGCACAAAAGAGCCAACTCTCATACTTCAGGAGATGCACCACCTCCAGATAAAGAAAGTAGAAAATTCGATGCTGCAGGCAAAAGGGTGGCAGCACAGGCAGCAAACCAGTGGCGTATTTCAAATTCACAAGCTTTGCTAGCCAGATATGATAGGGCCCATTGGGATGAGATGCAACACCTTATTGAACATTTACCCAAGGAGTTCCAAAAAAGAGCGCAGCAAGTAGTAGAAGGACAGGGTATCTCCAATAATCGGATACGGTCGGCAATGGATGCTGCAGACACAGCTGCTAGAACTGTCAACACAGCTGTAACAATAAGGAGACATGCATGCCTGCGTACATCAGGATTTAAACCAGAGATACAGCAAGCTGTGCTGAATCTCTGTCCATTCAACGGACAGCAGTTGTTTGGGCCGGAGGTGGACACTGCGATCGAAAAACTTAAGAAAGACACTGACACGGCCAAAGCCATGGGCGCACTCTACTCCCCACAGAGCAGAGGCACATTTCGAAAGACACAATTTCGAGGGGGGTTTCGAGGGCAAACCACAGAAGCCACAACCTCACAAACAAAGCCCACTTACCAGAGCCAATATCAGTGGGGAGGTTTTCGGGGACAATATAGAGGGGGACAATTTCAAAGGAATAGAGGAAAGTTCCAAAGTCCCAAAACTCCTCCAAACAAGCAGTGACTTCAAGGTCACAAATCCCCAACACATAACACCTGTGGGGGGGAGACTAACCAAGTTTTACAAACATTGGGAGGAAATAACAACAGACACTTGGGTCTTAGCAATTATCCAGCATGGTTATTGCATAGAATTTCTCAAATTCCCTCCAAACATTCCACCGAAAACACACAATATGTCAAAACAACATATAGATCTTCTAGGACTAGAAGTTCAGGCATTGCTACAAAAAGAAGCAATAGCGTTAGTACCAAAACAACAAATAAACACAGGAGTTTACTCCCTGTACTTTCTGATACCCAAAAAAGACAAAAGTCTGAGATCTATACTAGATCTCAGAACATTAAATACCTACATCAAATCAGATCACTTTCACATGGTTACATTACAAGACGTAATCCCACTGCTCAAACACCAAGACTACATGACAACACTAGACCTAAAGGATGCATATTTCCATATACCAATACATCCTTCACACAGAAAGTACCTAAGGTTTGTATTCCAGGGGATACATTACCAATTCAAAGTGTTGCCATTCGGAATAACCACTGCACTAAGAGTTTTTACAAAATGCCTAGCAGTAGTAGCTGCACATATCAGAAGGCAGCAAATACATGTGTTCCCGTACCTAGACGATTGGTTAATCAAAACCAACACGCTAAGACGGTGTTCACAACACACAGAATATGTCATAGAAATCCTCCACAAACTAGGTTTCTCAATCAATTACACAGTCACACCTTCTGCCGTGTCAAACACAGCAATACTTAGGAGCAACAATCAACACAGCAAAAGGGATTGCCACTCCAAGTCCGCAAAGAGTTCACACATTTCACAATGTGATACAGACCATGTATCCAAATCAAAAGATACAAGTCAAACTGGTGATGAAACTACTAGGCATGATGTCTTCATGCATAGCCATTGTCCCAAACGCGAGGTTGCACATGCGGCCCTTACAACAGTGCCTAGCATCACAATGGTCACAAGCACAGGGTCAGCTTCTAGATCTGGTGTTGATAGACCGCCAAACATACATCTCGCTTCAATGGTGGAACAGTATAAATTTAAACCAAGGGCGGCCTTTCCAAGACCCAGTGCCACAATACGTGATGATAACAGATGCTTCCATGATAGGGTGGGGAGCACACCTCAATCAACACAGCATCCAAGGACAATGGGACATACAGCAAAAACAGTTTCACATAAATCACCTAGAACTGTTAGCGGTATTTCTAGCGCTGAAAGCATTTCAACCCATGATAACCCACAAATACATTCTTGTCAAAACAGACAACATGACAACAATGTATTACCTAAACAAACAAGGAGGGACACACTCAACACAGTTGTGTCTCCTAACACAGAAAATATGGCATTGGGCGATTCACAACCACATTCGCCTAATAGCACAATTTATTCCAGGAATTCAGAATCAGTTAGCAGACAATCTCTCACTGGATCACCAACAGATCCACGAATGGGAAAGTCACCCCCAAATACTGAACACTTACTTCAGAATGTGGGGAACGCCACAAATAGATCTATTTGCAACAAAAGAAAACTCAAAATGCCAAAACTTCGCATCCAGGTACCCACAACATCAGTCTCAGGGCAATGCACTATGGATGAACTGGTCAGGGATATTTGCGTACGCTTTTCCCCCTCTCCCACTTCTTCCATATCTAGTAAACAAGTTGAGTCAAAACAAACTCAAACTCATACTAATAGCACCAACATGGGCAAGGCAACCTTGGTACACAACACTACTAGACCTTTCAGTAGTACCTCATGTCAAACTGCCAAACAGGCCGGATCTGTTAACACAACACAAACAACAGATCAGACATCCAAATCCAGCATCGTTGAATCTAGCAATTTGGCTCCTGAAATCCTAGAATTCGGACACTTAGACCTCACACAAGAATGTATGGAGGTCATAAGACAAGCTAGGAAACCTACCACTAGACACTGCTATGCAAATAAGTGGAAAAGATTTGTTTATTACTGTCATAATAATCAAATTCAACCCTTACACGCATCTGCCAAAGATATAGTAGGATACTTACTACAATTGCAAAAGTCAAAGCTAGCTTTCTCTTCAATAAAGATACATCTGACCGCAATTTCAGCCTACCTGCAAATTACGCACTCAACTTCATTATTTAGGATACCAGTCATAAAAGCATTTATGGAAGGCCTAAAGAGAATTATACCACCACGAACACCACCAGTTCCTTCATGGAACCTCAACATTGTCTTAACACGACTCGTGGGTCCACCTTTTGAGCCCATGCACTCTTGTGAAATGCAATATTTAACATGGAAAGTTGCATTTTTAATTGCCATCACATCTCTAAGAAGAGTGAGTGAAATTCAAGCATTTACCATACAAGAACCATTTATTCAAATACACAAGCATAAAGTAGTTCTACGGACAAATCCAATTTTTTTTTACCAAAAGTGATCTCACCGTTCCACTTGAATCAAACGGTAGAATTACCAGTGTTCTTCCCACAGCCAGATTCTGTAGCTGAAAGAGCACTGCATACATTAGACATCAAAAGAGCACTAATGTACTACATTGACAGAACAAAACTAATTCGAAAAACGAAACAACTTTTTATTGCTTTCCAAAAACCTCATACAAGGAATCCAATTTCTAAACAAGGCGTTGCTAGATGGATAGTTAAGTGTATTCAAACCTGCTATCTTAAAGCAAAGAGAGAACTGCCTATTACACCAAAGGCACACTCAACCAGAAAGAAGGGTGCTACCATGGCCTTTCTAGGAAATATTCCAATGAACGAAATATGTAAGGCAGCAACATGGTCTACGCCTCATACATTTACCAAGCACTACTGTGTAGATGTGTTAACTGCACAACAAGCAACAGTAGGTCAAGCTGTACTAAGAACATTATTTCAAACTACTTCAACTCCTACAGGCTGAACCACCGCTTTTGGGGAGATAACTGCTTACTAGTCTATGCACAGCATGTGTATCTGCAGCTACACATGCCATCGAACGGAAAATGTCACTTACCCAGTGTACATCTGTTCGTGGCATTAGTCGCTGCAGATTCACATGCGCCCACCCGCCTCCCCGGGAGCCTGTAGCCGTTTAGAAGTTGATCTTGAACATTTGTAAATTTGTAAATATATTACTTTAAACTTCATTATGTACATACGTATTCACTCCATTGCATGGGCACTATTACTAGCATACACAACTCCTACCTCACCCTCTGCGGGGAAAACAATCTAAGATGGAGTCGACGCCCATGCGCAATGGAGTCGAAATGGGAGGAGTCCCTCGGTCTCGTGACTCGAACAAAAAAAGACTTCTTCGAAGAAAAACAACTTGTAACACTCCGAGCCCAACACCAGATGGCGGGATGTGCACAGCATGTGAATCTGCAGCGACTAATGCCACGAACAGATGTACACTGGGTAAGTGACATTTTCCATATATATATATATATATATATATATATATATATATATATATATATATATATATATATATATAATATATAGTGTGAGTTTAATGTATATTCAGTCATTGTGTAGTTCGAGTTGGGTCAGAGTTTCCATAGGAAGACTTTTTTTTGTTTTGCTAATAACTTTGGTGCCATTTAATCTCCACAAACCTTTCTAAACAAAAGAAAGAGCCTGTCCACCTCTGTTCTACAATGGAATGTTTTGTACCGATACATCGAGTGGAGGCCAAGAAAAAGAGGCTTTGTTCCCAAACATGCAATTTCCCTTGATAATCTGCATATGAAACGTGCATTCTAATGTAGAAAAAAAGCAGCTAAAGGGAATAACACCATATTTGGCACAACATTAGAATTGTACTGAGAAAATATGCTTTTTGTAATTTGGTAGGAATTTGTTCAGCCATTTTTGAAAAATCTGTGTTAAGAGGTATTCGGGTTGGATATGAAGAGTTTTTCCCTCATAAAAAGTTATCTAAATCTGGGCCATTGGAGTCGAAATATTTTCTGATGGGTGGATGGAGCCTGATTGGCTAGCGACAGAGTGGAAAATGTTGTGTCAGCCTTTACGGCATTCCTTTAAAAAAAAAAAAAAAATGAAGTCCCACATGAGAAAGGCCAAAGCTTCTATTGACAATAGGTTATACCCCAGTGAATAGCTGGGTCCATGCCCATGGTAAAAAGCTGTAAAACAGTTCTGTAGACAAATTAAATGTAACATGGATATTTATTAGAGGTGGATGTTTATTTCCCCAGCTTTGCTGATGATTTTGAGGCACTGCAGATTTCTCAATAGTGTAGAATGTAGGGGTGTCCAACTTAAATGTGGATTATCTCACGTTGGTGTAAGTATAGCTCTAAGATAGGCTTATTAGCGTACTATCTCAGGAATTTGTATAGTATATTTTCAGGCCTCAAAGTCATAGAAATGTTACTAGACCTGCAGGTCGGGTAGCTTGAATAATCTACTCGACCTAACTGTAATGTACTTGACCCGGAAACTGGTCTCAAATTGTGTGATCCTAGGCAAATACTGTATTTTACAGTCCCCTTTTTCTTCATTCTCACATATGAGCACACCTTCAAATATGTGAGTTTTCAGCTGTAAAAAAAAATAATAAATCCTCTTGTTTTGATTAAATACATTAAACGTTTGCTCCATGTGTAATAAATCCAGCCCACTTATGGGGTACACATGATCCATGCATGACTTGCCTCTTAGTTTACTAATAGCTTCGCCGTCGGGGCAGGAGCGTTTCTCAGTTTGTTTAAACACTCACTTTTAATAAATATGATAAAAGCATGATGTGGTAGCGCACTGTCATTTACAGATGGTAAATTTCCAAGAAATGTCCAAAAACCTTCCCAGTATCTTGAAGCTTTACTGATAAAGCTATATAGTGTTGTAACAATAATCTGTGACAATTGGGTTTCATAAAACATTTATCATTTCTATATCACCAAGTAGTGTTCTGACTTTTTTTTTTTTTCATCCTACTACTTTTCATCACACAGAAATACAAAAAATGGTCTTTCACAGCTACTGAAATATATTTTAAAATGTTTGTCAAGGTGACTTAGTTATATAAATGTTGTGTTAGGAAAAACCTGATACCAAAAGCCTTTCATTTCACATATGTCAGACAGTTCACCTTACAAAATCCGAGAACTCTGCAGTGACAAGAGACAGTATTTGCATTGCAAGACAAACTGACTTTTGACCTCTGTCTCCGAACACAGAGCAAATGAGACAAGGATAAGATTCAAAGGCATCTTAATTGCTAATTCAGTTTCAGACTGAACAGAATACCTGTTCTTTGTCCACTTGCCAGAAGGGTCGAATAGAATCTAAAAATATCTCAACCTCCTAAAACAAAACTCACCATAGTGAGTGGTCGGGTAGATTTTTCGAGCCCTGAATTTTACCAAACCACAAACTTGACAGTGCCTGGTAGAACTTGTCTTATGAGTGGCAAATATATACCTTTTACATTTGGAGACTTCTCCTACCTTGGAGCCAAAGCCTGGAACTGCCTCCCCCTGCACCTGAGGACCTTTCCTACTCTACAGAAGTTCCGTATGGTGGATAACGGTAGAAAAGAGTAATATCCGCCAAATGTGTCTGACTTGGCAGATATGCTATATTTTCAGCATGTGGTCAACGATCTGGCCATTATCATGTGATTGATGATAGAAAATTGGCCACAGATGTGTGTTGAATTGCTTCAAGTTCACAAAGCCCATAGGACTCTGTCACAATTACTGGATGATGACAGTTCAAATGACATAATTGATAGTACATCTCTGATGTCATGAGTGACGATATGTGAGGTCACTTGCAGCGAATGATGGGAGTGCAAATTATATTTGGCTAAGTGAACTAACTGATAAATGTCAGGTTTTTTTGGTTTATAAATATTAGTGTTTATTTCATGTCAACACCTAACTACAGTGTTATTTTAATGTTTGTGTTTTTTCAGTGAACTTCTGGCTTCTGTTTTTTTTATCATGTTCAACCCCCTTGGGCAACCTACAGCCAACGTCTCTGCTGAACACTGTCATTGGTGTAGTGAAGGGGTGACAGAGCCTTGCCTCTTACCAGGCCTTGCAACCAATCCCACCTGCCAGCCGAGCCAGTCTGCGCATGGCCTTGGGGGAGTACTGTGGTACCTGCAGTCCAAGTATTTTGTTACTTTATTTTAGTCTCTGGGTCCCAAATGTTTTCAGTACACTAGGACCACCTCCCTATGTCCTGTAATGGCAGACACATCCTGTTTCATCAGATTTGCAGCAAGCCAGTCAGATCACTTGATGACATAGTACTCGCACCAGTATCACTGTATCAAAATGGCCGGAGGGGAAAAAGCTCCCTTGACCAAATGATGTCACATCTCTACTGTGAGAATACAAATGCAAAAGTGACCAGGAAATTGGCTATTGCACAGGATGTATTCTTGTTTATTTTGACAAAATCCTGTGCATTGGAGGTCACGCCTATTCCAGAACACTGTGAACCTCACAGTTTTGCTTTTCAGGCGTGGCAGGAAAAAAAAGCTGCACCCAGAAGCGATAATTTTGCCTACTGTTGTTAGACTTACCATGCTGGTGCCAGTTTTGTGAAGACCTGTTTCCCGTCTGCCACCATGCTATTGAGCTCGTCATGGGATCTGGATTCCTGCTTGTGTCTTGCTTCTTGGGGAGTCCTGATGTTGGGTCATTCGGTCATCACTTCGCAGTAGAACGTTGTGCAACCTGCAAATAAGAGAAGTAAAAGCACACACACAT